>NC_034200.2:39276409-39347071 GCF_002021735.2 Oncorhynchus kisutch | reverse complement strand
CTCTGTACTCTCTGTTTAGGGCCAGTCACAGTGGTCAGGAGGTTTCTACCACTCTGGGTACTCTCTGGTTAGGGCCAGTCACATGGTCGGGGTATCTACCACCACTCTGTACACTTTCTCCAAGGTGGCATAGCAGTTCAGACGTCTTTTTGTCCTCGTCTGTCGTGTCCTGTATATATATATATTTACAACTTTTTCACATACATTTTATTTTTATTTTCCATCAACTCATCTTCAAAAACACTCTCCTGCAACCCCGCCTCACCAATGTATATTTATAAAAAAGTATTATTTACCTCAGATCTGTAATCCTCCAAGAAGCTAGCCAGAAACTCCAAGAAGCTAGCCTGAAACTAGCCAGAAGCTAATCCAGAAGCTAGTTCAGAAGCTAGTTGGCTCCTTTACTGGCAAGTCGTTGGTGTTCAGCTAACCACGGTTTGTGGTCATCGGCTATCCTTTGGCTCGAAAGTCTATCGCCAGTTCTGTACGGCGCAGCGCGGCTCGGAGCGGAAGCATACCGGACCAATTTTTCTCTCCATGTCCCTGGATTTCGACTGCTCTCTGGACATTCATGCCGGATCTCACAGCTAGCTAGCTGCTATCCGTGTGACTATCGGCCTTCGTCGATTCCGGAGCAAACATCAATTGTTCCGGAGCTAGCAAGCTCCGTCAATCACTCCTGAGTTCCATCAATCGCACCTGGGCTGCAGTCGCCTATCCGACCACCCGTTTGCTGCCTTCGCGGAGCCCACCGGGCCTTCACAACTGGACTGTGCCGACGTTATCTACCCGAAGGAGTTATTCGGCTGGCTCCTCCGTCGCGACGTTACCTGAACGCCCATCTGCGGCCTGCTAACCGTTAGCTGTCTTACCGGCTGCTATCTGAATAGACAATCGGACAATTTTTTATTATTATTTTTATTATTTTTTATTTTATTATTATTATTATGTTTTCTTCTTGGGCCTATAACTATATCTATTGTTTTTATTTTTGTTGTTGGTGTGATTTGGATTGATCCCCCTACCACACGGAACCCCCACTAATAGTCTACTGACGGAGCAAGCAGGGGAGGTGGCTAACATAACGAAACCTCCATCCCTATGCTAGCTTGACTACCGAGTCTGCCCTGAGCTAGCTGGGTCTAAAGTCACCAACCAACCTCTACCCACTACACCGGGACCCCTTTGATCACATCGGACTAAGCATGCCTCTCCTTAATGTCAATATGTCTGTCCATTGTGCTGTTCTGGTTAGTGTTTATTGGACTATATTTACAACTGTAGAGCCTCTAGTCCTGCTCACTATCCTTATCCAACCTATTAGTTCCACCACCCACACATGCAATGACATCTCCTGGTTTCTCAACGATGTTTCTAGAGACAATATCTACTCTTCATCAACTCAATACCTAGGTTTACCTCCACTGTATTCACATCCTACCATACATTTGTCTGTAACATTATACCTTGATGCTATTTTAAATCGCCCCCAGAAACCTCCTTTTACTCTATGTTCCAGACTTCTAGACGACCATTCCTCATAGCTTTTAGCCGTACCCTTATTCTACTCCTCCTATGTTCCTCTGGCGATGTAGAGGTGAATCCAGGCCCTGCAGTGCCTAGCTCCACTCCTATTCCCCAGGCGCTCTCTTTTGACGACTTCTGTAACCGTAATAGCCTTGGTTTCATGCATGTTAACATTAGAAGCCTCCTCCCTAAGTTGTTCTATTCACTGCTTTAGCACACTCTGCCAACCCGGATGTTCTAGCTGTGTCTGAATCCTGGCTTAGGAAGACCACCAAAAACTCAGACATTTTAATTCCAAACTACAACATTTTCAGACAAGATAGAACTGCCAAAGGGGGCGGTGTTGGCAATCTACTGCAAAGATAGCCTGCAGAGTTCTGTCCTACTATCCAGGTCTGTACCCAAACAATTTGAACTTCTACTTTTAAAAATCCACCTCTCTAAAAAACAAGTCTCTCACCGTTGCCCGCCTGCTATAGACCACCCTCTGCCCCCAGCTGTGCTCTGGACACCATATGTGAACTGATTGCCCCCCATCTATCTTCAGAGTTCGTGCTGCTAGGCGACCTAAACTGGAACATGCTTAACACCCCAGCCATCCTACAATCTAAACTTGATGCCCTCAATCTCACACAAATAATCAATGAACCTACCAGGTACCCTCCCCAAAACCTTAAACACGGGCACCCTCATAGATATCATCCTAACCAACTTCCCCTCTAAATACACCTCTGCTGTCTTCAACCAAGATCTCAGCGATCACTGCCTCATTGCCTGCATCCGTAATGGGTCAGCGGTCAAACGACCTCCACTCATCACTGTAAAACGCTCCCTGAAACACTTCTGCGAGCAGGCCTTTCTAATCGACCTGGCCGGGGTATCCTGGAAGGATATTGATCTCATCCCGTCAGTAGAGGATGCCTGGATATTTTTTTTAAATGCCTTCCTAACCATCTTAAATAAACATGCCCCATTCAAGAAATTTAGAACCAGGAACAGATATAGCCCTTGGTTCTCCCCAGACCTGACTGCCCTTAACCAACACAAAACATCCTATGGCGTTCTGCATTAGCATCGAACAGCCCCCGTGATATGGCAGCTGTTCAGGGAAGCTAGAAATCATTATACACAGGCAGTTAGAAAAGCCAAGGCTAGCTTTTTCAAGCAGAAATTTGCTTCCTGCAACACTAACTCAAAAAAGTTCTGGGACAACTGTAAAGTCCATGGAGAATAAGAACACCTCCTCCCCAGCTGCCCACTGCACTGAAGATAGGAAACACTGTCACCACTGATAAATCCACCATATTGAGAATTTCAATAAGCATTTTTCTACGGCTGGCCATGCTTTCCACCTGGCTACTCCTACACCCCGGACAACAGCACTGCACCCCCAACAGCAACTCGCCCAAGCCTTCCCCATTTCTCCTTCTCCCAAATCCATTCAGCTGATGTTCTGAAAGAGCTGCAAAATCTGGACCCCTACAAATCAGCCGGGCTAGACAATCTGGACCCTTTCTTCTAAAATTATCTGCCGAAATTGTTGCCACCCCTATTACTAGCCTGTTCAACCTCTCTTTCGTGTCGTCTGAGATTCCCAAAGATTGGAAAGCAGCTGCGGTCATCCCCCTCTTCAAAGGGGGGGACACTCTTGACCCAAACTGCTACAGACCTATATCTATCCTAACCGTGCCTTTCTAAGGTCTTCGAAAGCCAAGTCAACAAACAGATTACCGACCATTTCGAATCTCACCATACCTTCTCTGCTATGCAATCCGGTTTCAGAGCTGGTCATGGGTGCACCTCAGCCACGCTCAAGGTCCTAAACGATATCTTAACCGCCATCGATAAGAAACATTACTGTGCAGCCGTATTCATTGATCTGGCCAAGGCTTTCGACTCTGTCAATCACCATATCCTCATCGGCAGACTCGACAGCCTTGGTTTCTCAAATGATTGCCTCGCCTGGTTCACCAACTACTTCTCTGATAGAGTTCAGTGTGTCAAATCGGAGGGTCTGCTGTCCGGACCTCTGGCAGTCTCTATGGGGGTGCCACAGGGTTCAATCTTGGACCGACTCTCTTCTCTGTATACATCAATGAGGTCGCTCTTGCTGCTGGTGAGTCCCTGATCCACCTCTACGCAGACGACACCATTCTGTATACTTCCGGCCCTTCTTTGGACACTGTGTTACAACCCTCCAGGCAAGCTTCAATGCCATACAACTCTCCTTCCGTGGCCTCCAATTGCTCTTAAATACAAGTAAAACTAAATGCATGCTCTTCAACCGATCGCTACCTGCACCTACCCGCCTGTCCAACATCACTACTCTGGACGGCTCTGACTTAGAATACGTGGACAACTACAAATACTTAGGTGTCTGGTTAGACTGTAAACTCTCCTTCCAGACCCATATCAAACATCTCCAATCCAAAGTTAAATCTAGAATTGGCTTCCTATTTCGCAACAAAGCATCCTTCACTCATGCTGCCAAACATACCCTTGTAAAACTGACCATCCTACCAATCCTCGACTTTGGCGATGTCATTTACAAAATAGCCTCCAATACCCTACTCAACAAATTGGATGCAGTCTATCACAGTGCAATCCGTTTTATCACCAAAGCCCCATATACTACCCACCATTGCGACCTGTACGCTCTCGTTGGCTGGCCCTCGCTTCATACTCGTCGCCAAACCCACTGGCTCCATGTCATCTACAAGACCCTGCTAGGTAAAGTCCCCCCTTATCTCAGCTCGCTGGTCACCATAGCATCTCCCACCTGTAGCACACGCTCCAGCAGGTATATCTCTCTAGTCACCCCCAAAACCAATTCTTTCTTTGGCCGCCTCTCCTTCCAGTTCTCTGCTGCCAATGACTGGAACGAACTACAAAAATCTCTGAAACTGGAAACACTTATCTCCCTCACTAGCTTTAAGCACCAACTGTCAGAGCAGCTCACAGATTACTGCACCTGTACATAGCCCACCTATAATTTAGCCCAAACAACTACCTCTTTCCCAACTGTATTTAATTTTAATTAATTTATTTATTTTGCTCCTTTGCACCCCATTATTTTTTATTTCTAACTTTCCATTGCAAAACTACCATTCCAGTATTTACTTGCTATATTGTATTTACTTTGCCATCATGGCCTTTTTTGCCTTTACCTCCCCTTCTCACCTCATTTGCTCACATTGTATATAGACTTGTTTATACTGCATTATTGACTGTATGTTTGTTTTTACTCCATGTGTAACTCTGTGTCGTTTTATCTGTCGAACTGCTTTGCTTTATCTTGGCCAGGTCGCAATTGTAAATGAGAACTTGTTCTCAACTTGCCTACCTGGTTAATAAAGGTAAATAAATAAATAAATAAAACTCTCTGTTTAGGGACAGTCACAGTGGTCAGGTATTCTACCACTCTGTACTCTCTGTTTAGGGACAGTCACAGTGGTCAGGTATTCTACCACTCTGTACTCTCTGTTTAGGGACAGTCACAGTGGTCAGGTATTCTACCACTCTGTACTCTCTGTTTAGGGACAGTCACAGTGGTCAGGTATTCTACCACTGTGTACTCTCTGTTTAGGGCCAGTCACAGTGGTCAGGTATTCTACCACTCTGTACTCTCTGTTTAGGGACAGTCACAGTGGTCAGGTATTCTACCACTCTGTACTCTCTGTTTAGGGACAGTCACAGTGGTCAGGTATTCTACCACTCTGTACTCTCTGTTTAGGGACAGTCACAGTGGTCAGGTATTCTACCACTCTGTACTCTCTGTTTAGGGACAGTCACAGTGGTCAGGTATTCTACCACTCTGTACTCTCTGTTTAGGGACAGTCACAGTGGTCAGGTATTCTACCACTCTGTACTCTCTGTTTAGGGACAGTCACAGTGGTCAGGTATTCTACCACTCTGTACTCTCTGTTTAGGGACAGTCACAGTGGTCAGGTATTCTACCACTCTGTACTCTCTGTTTAGGGACAGTCACAGTGGTCAGGTATTCTACCACTCTGTACTCTCTGTTTAGGGTCAGTCACAGTGGTCAGGTATTCTACCACTCTGTACTCTCTGTTTAGGGACAGTCACAGTGGTCAGGTATTCTACCACTCTGTACTCTCTGTTTAGGGACAGTCACAGTGGTCAGGTATTCTACCACTCTGTACTCTCTGTTTAGGGACAGTCACAGTGGTCAGGTATTCTACCACTCTGTACTCTCTGTTTAGGGACAGTCACAGTGGTCAGGTATTCTACCACTCTGTACTCTCTGTTTAGGGACAGTCACAGTGGTCAGGTATTCTACCACTGTGTACTCTCTGTTTAGGGCCAGTCACAGTGGTCAGGTATTCTACCACTCTGTACTCTCTGTTTAGGGACAGTCACAGTGGTCAGGTATTCTACCACTCTGTACTCTCTGTTTAGGGACAGTCACAGTGGTCAGGTATTCTACCACTGTGTACTCCCTGTTTAGGGCCAGTCACAGTGGTCAGGTATTCTACCACTGTGTACTCTCTGTTTAGGGACAGTCACAGTGGTCAGGTATTCTACCACTCTGTACTCTCTGTTTAGGGACAGTCACAGTGGTCAGGTATTCTACCACTCTGTACTCTCTGTTTAGGGGACAGTCACAGTGGTCAGGTATTCTGCCACTCTGTACTCTCTGTTTAGGGACAGTCACAGTGGTCAGGTATTCTACCACTCTGTACTCTCTGTTTAGGGACAGTCACAGTGGTCAGGTATTCTACCACTCTGTACTCTCTGTTTAGGGACAGTCACAGTGGTCAGGTATTCTGCCACTGTGTACTCTCTGTTTAGGGACAGTCACAGTGGTCAGGTATTCTACCACTCTGTACTCTCTGTTAGGGGACAGTCACAGTGGTCAGGTATTCTACCACTCTGTACTCTCTGTTTAGGGACAGTCACAGTGGTCAGGTATTCTGCCACTCTGTACTCTCTGTTTAGGGACAGTCACAGTGGTCAGGTATTCTACCACTCTGTACTCTCTGTTTAGGGACAGTCACAGTGGTCAGGTATTCTACCACTCTGTACTCTCTGTTTAGGGACAGTCACAGTGGTCAGGTATTCTGCCACTGTGTACTCTCTGTTTAGGGACAGTCACAGTGGTCAGGTATTCTGCCACTCTGTACTCTCTGTTTAGGGACAAATAACATTCTAGTTTGCTTTGTTTTTTTTGTTCATTCTTTCCAATGTGTCAAGTAATTATCTTTTTTGTTTCTCATGATTTGGTTGGGTCTAATTGTGCTGCAGTCCTGGGGCTCTGTAGGGTGGTTTTGTGTTTGAGAACAGAGCCCCAGGACCAGCTTGCTTAGGGGACTCTTCTCCAGGTTCATCTCTCTGTAGGTGATGGCTTTGTTATGGAAGGTTTGGGAATCGCTAGTAATTATCTTATTGTTTTCTTATGTCTAATTGTGTTTGCTGTCCAGGGGCTCTGTTGGGTCTGTTTGTGTTTGTGAACAGAGCCCCAGGACCACATTGCTGTAGGAGAATGTTGAGGCTAAAAAGTTGTCCAGGAGAAATTGTATTTATTGCCTACTAATTGCTTTTTGGTAGATGGGTTCAGTGTTCGACAGCCTACCATTGATTATGTACAGACCCAGTGTTCGACAGAGCTTCACGAGCTGGACTCCATTTTTGTTTTTCACTTTGTCATAGTTGTTTCTATGTGGGGAGGGAAAGGTTGTTGCTTCCTGGTAGGTGTTTATCCCCATGACTGTTAATAGTGTCCTTGTTCTTCTGCTGTTCTAGAATTCATGTCTCCACAGACCAGTACGTTGCCTTGGGCCTGAAAGTGACTAATTTCCCCCTCTAGAATGGAGAAACTCTCTTCATTGAAACACGGGGGGGGTATGTGGAGGAAGACGTTTTTCGTCTGTCAAGATAATTTCAAGATTTCAAAATTTCAAAATCTGTCAAGATTGTTGATTTTAACCAGATAAAGAATTCTCCTGTTTTGATCAATTCGATTGAATTAATTAGTTTCAGATTTCATATACCATATTAGCATTCCCCCTGAGTCTCTGCCCTGTCCTGAGTCTCTGCCCTGTCCTGAGTCTCTGCCCTGTCCTGAGTCTCTGCCCTGTTTGATTCCTTTTAATTTAGTGGATGGTATGATTATCTCCCTATAACCTAGTGGACAGCCAGTGGAAACATCACCTCTGCACCATGTTTCCTGTAGCACTACAATATCAACATCATCAATTTATTTCAGGAAGTCTGGGTTTCTGCTCTTTAGTCCAAAAGCAGAGAACTTAAATCCTTGTAAATTCCAACATGCAACGTAAAAATATATATATATATTTTTTCTTTACCTTCAAAATGAGACAAACACTCACAATCCAAAAATAACTATCAAAATAGGATTTTTCAAATAAAGTAATCTCTTATTCTGCAAATGTTTCTCTCTCTCTCTGTGTTTCTCTCTCTCTGTGTGTTTCTCTCTCTCTGTGTTTCTCTCTCTCTGTGTCTCTCTCTCTCTCTGTGTGTGTCTCTCTCTCTCTGTGTGTCCTCCTCTCTCTGTGTAATCCTCTCTCTCTAATGTTTCTCCTCTCTCTCTGTCTCTCTCGTTCTCTCTGTGCTCTCTCTCTCTGTGTGGTTTTCTCTCTCTCTCTCTCGCTGTGTGTGTCCTCGCTCTCTGTGTGGTTTCTCTCTCCTCCTGTTTTTGGGGGGGGGGGGGTTCCGCTCTCTCTCTGTCATGTGTCTCTCTCTGTGTCCTCTCTCTCTCCGCGCTGTGTGTCTCTTCTCTGTGGTTGTTGTGCTCCTCTCTGTGTGTGTGTGGTGTCTCTCTCCTCTCTGTGTCCTCTCAATTCAATTTCAAATTCAAGGGACTTATATGGGCACGGGAAAACGTGTTAACATCTTCTCTCTGTTTCTCTCTCTGTGTCTCTCTCTCTCTATCTCTCTGTGTTTCTCTCTCTCTTTCTCTTTCTGCTCCTCTCCTGTTTTTGTGCATGGTGGAGAGAGAGAGGGGAGAGACCCACCGGGGGGATATTACGGAACTACAGGTTACAGGTCCTGTCCTTGCACACAGTCATATTTATGCCTCACTTGTCTATTCAATAATGTATATGTGTATGTGTCTCAGAAGAAGGATGCTTTATAAATGCAGGAATCACGTGGCTGCTGCCTGTTTGTTTTTGGTTGCTGCTCTATCTCAATGCTTTTCAGTGAGGATATTAGGACTTTGTGGGTCTCTTGCACGGTAATAAATATTAAACCTCTCTGCACACGGAACCCGGTAGCGGGATGAAATTTGACAACATACGGTGATCACTACATAAATAGTCATATTTAAATTCATAAACATTCATGAAAATACAAGTGTCTCACATGTTTCGAAAGCTTAGAATCTTTGCTAATTCCAACAGCGTTGTCAGATTTAAAAAAAGGATTTACTGCGAAAGAATACGATGTGATTATCTGAGGAGCCTCATAAACACAACTATTTCAAACAGCACAGGCGTAACAAAATCACAAACTGCAATAAAATAAATCATTTACCTTTGACGATCTTCCTCTGCTTGCAATCCCAATGCTCATTGTTACACAATGAATGATCTTTTGTTTGATAAAATCTGTTTTATAGCCTAACATGAAACATTTTGTGAACCGCTGTGTCGTGAATTCCGTCTCATTCCATTTTCGACGACACATTCGATGTAAATACACACACAAACGTGACTTTTCCAGTCATGTTTGGTTTCATTGCAATCAACTGGTTTGTTTGTAACACAACCAAACCTGATGTGTCATTCGCGGGATGTATTGACTGAAAGAAACCGATTTGAAGACAACAAGTAATGACATCATTGTGCCCCAAATGAGACAGTAGATCTAGCAGGTCTATAATAATATAGGCATCATATAAATGAGACAGTAGATCTAGCAGGTGTCCCACACAAGTAGCTCAAATGTACCCAAGTGGCAAAATTGGTGAAGTTATAAGGTTGAATATATTATTATAGACCTGCTAGATCTACTGTCGCATTTATATAATGACATTTCAGCTAGATCTACTGTCTTTATTATATTACAACAGACCAGGTGACTTCATGATAAATGTCATGTAGCACACTCATTTTGGAAGTTATCATTCTGAAACTTTGCACTGTACTGTTGCACTCTTATGTTTTTCACTGAAATCGTCCGCATCTGAATGTTTGTTTTGTCTTGTTCATTTTAAAGATGATGATACAACAATAAAAATAAAACACGTATGTTTTTTTCATTGTATGATCTAAACCAGAACTATTGTGTTATATTCTCCTACATTCAATTCACATTTACACAAAGTTCAGAGTGTTTTCTTTCAAATGGTACCAAGAATATGCATATCCTTGGTTCTGTGCCTGAGCTCCAGGCAGTTCGATTTGGGTATGTCTTCAGTCGGAAATTGTAAAATAACAACCTGATGTTTATTTTCCAGGACAAATGAGCTAGCAACAGCAAGCTAGCTAAATGTCGGAGGCTCAGGGTCGGAGCAGGCTGAACAGTAGGCTCAGGGTCAGAGCAGGCAAAACGGTAGGCTCAGAGTCAGAGCAGGCAGAACGGTAGGCTCAGGGTCAGAGCAGGCAGAACGGTAGGCTCAGGGTCAGAGCAGGCAGAACGGTAGGCTCAGGTTCAGAGCAGGCAGAACGGTAGGCTCAGGGTCAGAGCAGGCAGAACGGTAGGCTCAGGTTCAGAGCAGGCAGAACGGTAGGCTCAGGGTCAGAGCAGGCAGAACGGTAGGCTCAGGTTCAGAGCAGGCAGAACGGTAGGCTCAGGGTCAGAGCAGGCAGAACGGTAGGCTCAGGTTCAGGACAGGCAGAATGGTAGGCTCAGGGTCAGAGCAGGCAGAACGGTAGGCTCAGGTCCAGAGCAGGCAGAACGGTAGGCTCAGGTTCAGGACAGGCAGAATGGTAGGCTCAGGGTCAGAGCAGGCAGAACGGTCGTAACCGGGATCACTAGAAAACAAGAACAAGATAAACGGGAAAAACACGCTAGTAAACCTGACAAAACCGACAAACTGGCAACAGACAGACAGAAAACACAGGTATAAATACCCAGGGGAAGATGAGCGAGGGGTTAAACAGATCAGGGTGTGTCACAATGTTTCATAATTTGTCTCCAATAGCAACAGCAAGCTAACTAAATGTCCATGCATATTTCATGTGTGTTTCGATTTGTCTCCACATTCATCTAGTAGGTTGTCAGTTGCTTTTAGTTATTTTAACGCGACTGCTTAGAGGATAGACACACACGCGGAGACGGTTTGGAAAAGTTGTCAGAGGTAGGCTACGTGTTTTAAGAGTTAGAGAGGCGTGTGAGTTAGTGTTCAGGAGAAGTACTGGGAAAAGTGGGAATGTTTTCTCCAAAAGTCTTTAAGTTGATTCTACATTTTCATTTGATTTCATCCACATTGATTCAAGTTCAGATGTGACTGGATAATGAGTTTCGTAAGAAGGCTTTGAGTGAAGAGTCTCGCTCAGACCACACACACACACACACACACACCACACCCTCCACTCAGATCTCTCATCTCCATGGTTAGCTCCCTCTTCTTCCAGACCTTTGATTTAAGCACAGACCAGTCAAAAGAATAATGAGGCTTATGCTTTATTTTCTCATTAGTTCTGACCTGAGCTCCCCTTGACATGTCTCCAACTTGTCTTCATCTTCTTCAAGAATTACATTTCCACCTACAGTGCCTTGCAAAAGTATTCATCCCCCTTGGCGTTTTTCCTATATTGCTGCATTGCAACCTGTTTTTTAAATTGATTTTTATCTGGATTTCATGTAATGGGCACAAAATAGTCCAAATTGGTGAAGTGAAATGAAAAAAATAATAATAATAAATAAAACACGGTATATGTATTCACTATACTATGAAGCCCCTAAATAAGATCTGGTGCAACCAAATACCTTCAGAAGTCACATAATGAGTTAATTAAAGTCCACCTGTGTGCAATATAAATGTCACATGTCCTGTCACATGATCTCAGTATATATACACATGTTCTGAAAGGCCCCAGAGTCTGCAACACCACTAAGCAAGGGGTACCACCAAGCAAGCGGCACCATGAAGACCAAGGAGCTCTCCAAACAGGTCAGGAACAAAGTTGTGGAGAAGTTCAGATCAGGGTTGGGTTATAAAAAATATATGAAACTTTGAACATCCCACGGAGCACCATTAAAACCATTAATAAAAAATGGAAAGAATATGGCACCACAACAAACCTGCCACGAGAGGGCAGCTCAACAAAACTCACGGACCAGGCAAAGAGGGCATTAATCAGAGAGGCAACAAAGATACCAAAGATAACCCTGAAGGAGCTGCAAAGCTCTACAGTGGAGATTGGAGTATCTGTCCATAGGACCAAATTAAGCCATACACTCCACAGAGCTGGGCTTTACGGAAGAGTGGCCAGAACAAAAACCATTGCTTAAAGGAAAAAAAAGCAAACAAGTGTGGGAGACTCCCCAAAACATATGGAAGAAGGTACTCTGGACAGATGAGAGTAAAATTGAGCATTTTGGAAATCAAGGAAAATGCTGTCTGGCACAAACCCAACACCTCTCATCACCCCGAGAACCCTATGTTTTTCTTACGCAGGGAGCCTGGTCAGATTTTAAAGACTGGATGACACTAAATACAGGGAAATTCTTGAGGGAAACCTGTTTCAGTCTTCCAGAGAATTGAGACTGGGAAATAGGTTCACCTTCCAGCAGAATCTATGGTATGATTTAAAGATCGCTGTACACCAGCTGAACCCATCCAACTTGAAGGAGCTGGAGCAGTTTTGCCTTGAAGAATGGACAAAAATCCCAGTGGCTAGATGTGCCAAGCGTTTAGAGACATACTCCCAGAGACGTGCAGCTGTAATTGCTACAAAAGGTGGCTCTACGAAGTATTGCCAGCTGGGGGGGTCATTAGTTATGCACGCTCAAGTTTTTAGTTTTTGTCTTATTTTCCATCTTCCAAAGTGTGTTGTGTAAATCTAATTTTACAAACTCCCCAGAAATCTATTTTAATTCCAGGTTGAGAGGCAACAAAATAGGAAAACTTTTGCAAGCAACTGTCACAGAATCAAATGTTTTATTTATCTTTCCTTAAAGAGTCTATTACAACACTTCTGCAGGAATCCGGAGGAATCATGGTCAGATTTGCCAAATGGAGGGCGAGGTAGAGCTTTGTTCGGGTCTCTGTGTGTGGAGTACAGGTGATCTAGATTTTTTTAACCTCTGGTTGCCCATTTACCATCCTGATAGAAATGAGATCAAATTTATTTAAGTTTCCCTGCATTAAAGTCCACCGGCCACTAGGAGCGCCGCCTCTGGATGAGCGTTTTCCTATTTGTTTATGGCAGTATACAGCTCAATGAGTGCGGTTTTAGTGCCAGCATCGGTCTGTGATTGTATGTAGACAGCTTTGAAAACGACAGATCTCTACATCACTCATGCGAGCAGAGCCTTGATACTTCTTTTGATATCGTGCACCAGATGTTTACATATGCATAGACCCCCACCCGGTGTCTTACCAGAGGCTGCTGTTCTATCCTGCCGATACAGCGTATAACCTGCCTGCTGTATGTTATTCATGTAATCATTCAGCCACGACTCGGTGAAACCCAAGATATTATAGTTTTTAATATCCCGTTGGTAGGATATACGTGCTTTCAGTTCGTCACATTTATTTTCCAGCGTTTGAACGTTACCTAGCAGGACAGATGGCAAAGGCAGATTAGCCACTCGTTGCCTGATCCTCACAAGGCACCCTGATCTCTTTCTGCGAAATCTTTGTTTCCTTCTTGCGCGAATAACAGGGATAAGGGTCTGTTCGCGTATTTTGGTCCGAATCATTAAAGAATAACTCTTCATCCAATTTGAGGTGAGTAATCCCTGTTCTGATGTCCAGAAGCTATTTTCGGTCATAAGAGACTTTAGCAGCAACATTATGTACAAAACAAGTTACAAACTACGCGAAAAAGACAAAATTGTTGGTTAAGAGCCAATAAGACGGCAGCCATAAAAATAAAATAAAAAATACTGTATTTTGTGAATATGGATTTAATTAATTTAACTTTAACTTACTTTAAGTAATATTTGGTTGTCTTTTCATTTGGAGAGTTAATTTAATTTAACTTCTTAACCACAAAATGAAATGTCGTCAATTTGTTATTTCGATGTGTAGAAGTTTTACTCTTTTAAGTATTTGCCGAATTTTGGAATGGAAACATATATGAATGTGGCACTACGTCTCAGTTTTGCAATCCTTTCAGCCTAAATATGTATTTTATGTCTAAAACCACTTCTAGCTCAGAATGCTGGTTTTCTCTACTTATTTCACTACTTAAAAGAAGACAGAGAAAAAAAATAGGTCAAGTCATGTACTTGTGTGGATGGTTTCGACTTACAACATATGCTTGTGTAGTGGACCAGTGTGGTCTCAGATGAGTGGATAGCATTATGTGCTATGTAGACATATCAGTATCGGTGCAATAGAAATGAAAGCCCCCCCCCCCCCCCCCCTCAAAAAAAGCCATATTAGAACATATGTGTTGTGATAATTGTGTTGTTTGCTCTTTAACCTGTTAGTTCATATGCCTTGACACCGTGATATATAGGCCTAAAGGCTGAGACAATAAGAAGTCACAGTAGCAGAATAAATTCAACCACACCTTTGATTCATCAGAAAACCAGAGAGCAACATCTGTCCAATGGAAGTCCACAAAGCATATTGAATGTAACAAACAGTTACATGACTTACTACAGGGGTCTAGCAAGTGAATGTTTCTGAAATATTTCGGGAAAAAACAGCTATAGATTTAGAATACTGGAGAGTTACCGCAAGTCACAAAGAAAACAGGAGCTGCCTCCACTATTCCAGCACCATTTCAACTTCAACATTTCAACATCATCATATCACCTCTTTGATTAGTCTAATACAAGTGACAACTAAAAGATACAAAAAAACAATTTAGTCCAATCAACGTAAGTTAAATATAATGTGGCTGTCAATGGTTTTGATCTCTGTGTGTGTGTAAGTAGAAAAAAACATGTTGACTAACCTTGTAGAGAAACGCCAACGACGTCCTTCTCTCTTCTCATGCTGCCCAAACACTCTATGTCATACAGGACCTACATGCTTTTAGATTTTGTTGTACTAGGCTTCCTGGATAAAATGCTCGCTCGCTAGCCTGAACTTCCTTTCATGGACAACGTTAACTAGTTAACATTAGCCTTCTACATCTAGCTACATGTTGAACTTCCAACATCTCAGTCCAGGGGCTCAATGTATGAATTTATGGTTAGATCAGAATCACTGTTATCCTCATTGGTTAGCACGGAGAATTAAGTACAACCAAGTCCAAATCCCTATCTCATCCATGGCTAATTAAGGAACGGGCCAAATTTATCAAGATAGCTTGCCACTGGATGACAGCTGGAGGACAACAACAATTCAACAAGCTGCAACAATGACATTTTTTTTTCTGTCAATGAGGTTTGGAGTTTGTTATGATGTGATTGGTGTGAAGCCAAATCCAAATCCAAACTGGCTTCCCTTTTTGTGCACCAGAACCATTCACAGTTGAGCTCACTCAGTTTAGCTCAATGCTGATTGGCTATTTTTATTATTACTATTATTTTTAGTTATCAGGGAAGGCCATATGGCTTCTCTTGCATTCAATGATAAAAATATTGTGGCCGTTGTTTTGTTAGACTTCAGTGCAGGTTTTGACCATATTGATCATAGTCTGCTGCTGGAAAAATGTATGTGTTATGGCTTTACACCCCCTGCTATATGGTGGATAAAGAGTTACCTGTCTAACAGAACACAGAGGGGGTTCTTTAATGGAAGCCTCTTCAACATAATCCAGGTAGAATCAGGAATTCCCCAGGACAGCTGTCTGGGCCCCTTGCATTTTTCAATCTTTACTAACAACATGCCACTGGCTTGAGTAGAGCCATGTGGAAACTGAGTAGAGCCATGTGGAAACTCAAAACTATACACGTCAGCAATTATAGTAACTGAAATGACTGCAACACTTAATTAGCAAAGAGCTGCAGTTTGTTTAAGAATGGGTGGCAAGGAATAAGTTAGTCCTAAATATTTAAAAAATAAACAATCACTATATCCTAAACCTCAACTAAATCTTGTAGTAAATTATGTTGAAATTGAGCAAGTTGAGGTGACTAAACTGCTTGGAGTAACCCATGACTGGAAACTGTCATGGTCAAAATAATATTGATACAACAGTAGCTAAGATGGGGCGAAGTCTGTCCATAATAAAGGCTCTGCTCTACCTTCTTAACAACACTATCAACAAGGCAGGTCCTACAGGCTCTAGTTTCTACCTTCTTAACAACACTATCAACAAGGCAGGTCCTACAGGCTCTAGTTTCTACCTTCTTAACAGCATTATCAACAAGGCAGGTCCTACAGGCCCTAGTTTTGTCGCACCTTGACTACTGTTCAGTTGTGTGGTCAGGTGACACAAAGAGGAAAAATGCAATTAGCTCAGAACAGGGCAGCACAGCTGGCCCTTGCATGTACATAGAGAGCAACCACTAATAATATGCACGTCAATTTCTCCTGGATCAAAGTGGAGGAGAGATTGACTTCATCACTACTTGTATTTGTGAGAGGTATTGACATGTTGCTTGCACTTTGCTGTCTGTTTAAACGACTAGCACACAATTCGGACACCCATTCATACCCCACAAGACATGACACCAGGTTTTTTTTCACAGTCCCCAAGTCCAGAACAGACTGTGGGAGGTGCACAGTTCTACATTGAGCAATGACTATGTGGAACACTATTCCACATCAGGTAACTGATGAAAGCAGTAGATTGACATTTAAAAAAACTGAGCAAAATACTCCTTAAGGAACAACGGGGACTGTGAAGCAACACAAACATGGGCACAGACACATGCATACACACACAAATAATAACATACGAACTATAAACACACACGTACACATGGATTTTGAGGGCACACACTTTGTGTGAATTGTGAATTCTGTAATGAATGTAATGTAATGTTTAAAAAAAAAAAAAATTACCACCTTAATGCTGCCTTGTCAGCAGCTAATGGGGATCCATAATAAACACAAATGCTACGGACGGAAACAATATCATACTCTTTTTGACCAGACAGCATCAGATAGATGGCCTACACATTCAGAGACAGTTTCGCTCGTTCTGATGCTTTTTCCAGTGAGATACATTCAGCCTCTTGCTAATTGAAGAAAAATGATGAAACTCAGAGAGACATTTTTTTGGGGGGAGGCCTGGACAGGTTTCTAATGTTTCACAGGCTATGAGATGAATTATTCCTACTTGAGTGTCTACTTGAATTTGTCTACTTGAGTTTGCCTACTTGAGTTTGCCTACTTGAGTTTGCCTACTTGAGTTTGCCTTCTCGAATTTGCCTACTCGAGTTTGCCTACTTGAGTTTGCCTTCTCGAATTTGCCTACTTGAATTTGTCTACTTGAAGGTAGAGCAGAGCCTTTTTTGGCTGCCCTGGACAGGTTTCTAATGTTTCAGAGGCTATGAGATGAATTATGCCTACTTGAGTGTCTGCTTGAATTTGTCTACTTGAGTTTGCCTACTTGAGTTTGCCTACTTGAGTTTGCCTTCTCGAATTTGCCTACTCGAGTTGGCCTACTTGAGTTTGCCTTCTCGAATTTGCCTACTTGAATTTGTCTACTTGAGTTTGCCTACTTGAGTTTGTCTACTTGAATGTGTCTACATGAGTTTGCCTACTTGAGTTTGCCTACTTGAGTTTGCCTACTTGAGTTTGTCTACTTGAGTTTGCCTACTTGAGTTTGCCTACTTGAGTTTGTCTACTTGAGTTTGCCTACTTGAGTTTGTCTACTTGAGTTTGCCTACTTGAGTTTGCCTACTTGAGTTTGTCTACTTGAGTTTGCCTACTTGAGTTTGCCTACTTGAGTTTGTCTACTTGAGTTTGCCTACTTGAGTTTGTCTACTTGAGTTTGCCTACTTGAGTTTGTCTACTTGAGTTTGCCTACTTGAGTTTGTCTACTTGAGTTTGCCTACTTGAGTTTGTCTACTTGAGTTTGCCTACTTTCAACATCATCCATGTTTTATTTATTGTGTCGTTGCTGCTGCTTCAACTTCCAGTGTAAATTACTTGAATCTGGCTTATTGTGATGTCAACTCTGAGAAATACATCACGGGGCAAGAAACATATTGTTTTTTAATCAAATACATTATAGTTATTATTATTATTATTATTGCAAGCCATTAAAGTTGACCTCTTGTCCTCCTTCTCATTTTCACGTTCTCCTTCATAAACTGACCAGAACACCTAATAAATAAATACAATTCAGAAGAAACATTAGACTCTCCTCCTGAACTGCCACCATAGCCCTACACAGCATTGGTTAGGCAGCACACAAAACAGGGTTTGATCAGCAAGAGGCCCAGGGCTCAGGGTTGGAATATCCATTGTAGTGTGTAATGCAACCCAGTTGTATTTACTCTGTCCCAGCAGCTCTCTTAGACAAATAACATTGCTCTGTGCTTCTCCCAGCATGCACTTTGTAGTCTATAGGCTATGGATAATTTGATTGAGACCACACTAAATAGCTTATAGCCACACTTGATATTGCGAGCCAAGCAGAGAATCAGTGATGAGGGTTGTCATTGGGTCCACATTGACATATATCCTAGTAAGCAACTCATTCAAAAACACTGAGAAATATTTACATTTCTTTAATTACAAATTACATGACCCTCCCTGGACTATATATACCAATTCTGTACATTTCGATCCATCCCTAAAGGTAATGTTAAACAAGGCATTTTTTGGGATGACCAGACCAAATTCGCAAAGAAATATGAGATTAGTCATTCTCATTGAAGTGTTAGATCTGTTCTATGAAATCATGTCTAAGAAGTGGTATAGATCTGTTCTATGTGTTATAGATCTTTCATTCCCATTGAAATCATGTCTAATAAGCGGTATAGATCTGTTCTATGTGTTATAGATCTTTCATTCCCATTGAAATCATGTCTAAGAAGCGGTATAGATCTGTTCTATGTGTTATAGATCTTTCATTCCCGTTGAAATCATGTCTAAGAAGCGGTATAGATCTGTTCTATGTGTTATAGATTTTTAATTCCCATTGAAATCATGTCTAAGAAGCGGTATAGATCTGTTCTATGTGTTATAGATCTTTCATTCCCATTGAAATCATGTCTAAGAAGCGGTATAGATCTGTTCTATGTGTTATAGATCTTTCATTCCCGTTGAAATCATGTCTAAGAAGCGGTATAGATCTGTTCTATGTGTTATAGATCTTTAATTCCCATTGAAATCATGTCTAATAAGCGGTATAGATCTGTTCTATGTGTTATAGATCTTTCATTCCCATTGAAATCATGTCTAATAAGCGGTATAGATCTGTTCTATGTGTTATAGATCTTTCATTCCCATTGAAATCATGTCTAATAAGCGGTATAGATCTGTTCTATGTGTTATAGATCTTTCATTCCCATTGAAATCATGTCTAATAAGCGGTATAGATCTGTTCTATGTGTTATAGATCTTTCATTCCCATTGAAATCATGTCTAATAAGCGGTATAGATCTGTTCTATGTGTTATAGATCTTTCATTCCCATTGAAATCATGTCTAATAAGCGGTATAGATCTGTTCTATGTGTTATAGATCTTTCATTCCCATTGAAATCATGTCTAATAAGCGGTATAGATCTGTTCTATGTGTTATAGATCTTTCATTCCCATTGAAATCATGTCTAATAAGCGGTATAGATCTGTTCTATGTGTTATAGATCTTTCATTCCCATTGAAATCATGTCTAATAAGCGGTATAGATCTGTTCTATGTGTTATAGATCTTTCATTCCCATTGAAATCATGTCTAATAAGCGGTATAGATCTGTTCTATGTGTTATAGATCTTTCATTCCCATTGAAATCATGTCTAATAAGCGGTATAGATCTGTTCTATGTGTTATAGATCTTTCATTCCCATTGAAATCATGTCTAATAAGCGGTATAGATCTGTTCTATGTGTTATAGATCTTTCATTCCCATTGAAATCATGTCTAATAAGCGGTATAGATCTGTTCTATGTGTTATAGATCTTTCATTCCCATTGAAATCATGTCTAATAAGCGGTATAGATCTGTTCTATGTGTTATAGATCTTTCATTCCCATTGAAATCATGTCTAATAAGCGGTATAGATCTGTTCTATGTGTTATAGATCTTTCATTCCCATTGAAATCATGTCTAATAAGCGGTATAGATCTGTTCTATGTGTGCTATTTCTAAGCTTCCCGTTCTTAACTTTTGTTTTTGCTTCTTTTACTTTCGGTTTTGTACAAAGTTTCAAACAGTTTCAAACAGCTGAAAATACTATATTTTTGGTTATTGAATTTACATTTCACAGCAATTTAGACAGTACAATTATTCTGCACACAATGACTGCTTGTTTAATCACATTTATCTATTTAACTAGCCAAGTCAGTTAAGAACAAATTCTTATTTACAATGACAGCCAAGGAACAGTGGGTTAACTTCGTTGTTCAGTGGCAGAATGTCAGTTTTTTATCTTATCAGCTCAAGGATTAGATCTAGAAACCTTTCGGTTACTGGCCCAATGCTCTAACCAGCTAGACATAAACTGAAATTAGGCGAACTATTCACATTTTTGCAACCAGGAAATGGCAGAGCGATTTCGGCATATTCCACCTTTAAGAGTAAATACTACATAAAAAGTGTCCCCACAGCTCAGTGATGTCTGTAGTTTTCCCTAGACAGCATAGACCAGCAGGTGTCAGCAGAACCCAGAGCCTGTAGTGAGTTAGATGGAGGGAACTGATGAGACAAAATATAACCACACAAACATACATGTTTTTCAAATAAACAAAGCTTGATGCTGTACAGACCGAGCACGCCCACATTCTCATCGACGGGGCTGGAGTGGAACAGGTTGAGAGATCCAAGTTCCTTGGCGTTCACATCACCAACAAACTAACATGGTCCAAACACACCAAGACAGTCATGAAGAGGGCACGACAAAACCTATTACCCCTCAGGGGACTGAAAGGATTTGGCTTGGGTCCTCAGATCCTCAAAATATTTTACAGCTGCACCATCGAGAGCATCCTGACTGGTTGCATCACTGCCTGGTATGACAACTGCTCGGCCTCCGACCGCAAGGCACTACAGAGGGTCGTGCGTACGGCCCAGTACATCACTGGGGCCAAGCTTCCTGCCATCCAGGACTTCTATACCAGGCGGTGTCAGAGGAAGGCCCTAAAAATTGTCAAAGTCTCCAGCCACCCTAGCCATAGACTGTTCTCTCTGCTTCCGCACGGCAAGTAATACCGGAGCACCAAGTCTAGGTCCAAGAGGCTTCTAAACAGCTTCTACCCCCAAGCCATAAGACTCCTGAACATCTAATCAAATGGCTACCCAGACTATTTGCATTGCCCCCCTCCCCCTCCCACTCCCCTCTTCTAAGCTGATTTTACTCTCTGTTATTATCTATGCATAGTCACTTTAATAACTCTAACTACATGTACATATTACCTCAATTACCTCGACACCGGTACCCCCACACATTGTCTCTGTAGCGGTACCCCCCTGTATATAGCCTCCACATTGACTCTACTGGTACCCCCCTGTATATAGCCTCCACATTGACTCTGTACTGGTACCCCCCTGTATATAGCCTCCACATTGACTCTGTACCAGTATCCCCTGTATATAGCCTCCACATTGACTCTGTACTGGTACCCCCTGTATATAGCCTCCACATTGACTCTGTACTGGTACCCCCTGTATATAACCTCCACTTTGACTCTGTACCGGTACCCTCAGTATATAGCCTCCACATTGACTCTGTACCGGTACCCCCTGTATATTGCCTCCACATTGACTCTGTACCGGTACCCCCTGTATATAGCCTCCACATTGACTCTGTACCGGTACCCCCTGTATATAGCCTCCACATTGACTCTGTACCGTAATACCCTGTATATAGCCTCCACATTGACTCTGTACCGTAATACCCTGTATATAGCCTCCACATTGACTCTGTACCGTAATACCCTGTATATAGCCTCCACATTGACTCTGTACCGTAATTCCCTGTATATAGCCTCCACATTGACTCTGTACCGTAATACCCTGTATATAGCCTCCACATTGACTCTGTACCGGTACACCCTGTATATAGCCTCCACATTGACTCTGTACCGGTACCCCCTGTATATAGCCTCCACATTGACTCTGTACCGGTATCCCCTGTATATAGCCTCCACATTGACTCTGTACCGGTACCACCTGTATATAGCCTCCACATTGACTCTGTACCGTAATACCCTGTATATAGCCTCCACATTGACTCTGTACCGTAATACCCTGTATATAGCCTCCACATTGACTCTGTACCGTAATACCCTGTATATAGCCTCCACATTGACTCTGTACCGTAATACCCTGTATATAGCCTCCACATTGACTCTGTACCGTAATACCCTGTATATAGCCTCCACATTGACTCTGTACCGTAATACCCTGTATATAGCCTCCACATTGACTCTGTACCGGTATCCCCTGTATATAGCCTCCACATTGACTCTGTACCGTAATACCCTGTATATAGCCTCCACATTGACTCTGTACCGGTACACCCTGTATATAGCCTCCACATTGACTCTGTACCGTAATACCCTGTATATAGCCTCCACATTGACTCTGTACCGTAATACCCTGTATATAGCCTCCACATTGACTCTGTACCGTAATACCCTGTATATAGCCTCCACATTGACTCTGTACCGTAACAACCTGTATATAGCCTCCACATTGACTCTGTACCGTAATACCCTGTATATAGCCTCCACATTGACTCTGTACCGTAATACCCTGTATATAGCCTCCACATTGACTCTGTACCGTAATACCCTGTATATAGCCTCCACATTGACTCTGTACCGTAATACCCTGTATATAGCCTCCACATTGACTCTGTACCGTAATACCCTGTATATAGCCTCGCTATTGTTATTTACTGCTGCTCTTTAATTATTTGTTTTTCTTATCTCTTACTTTTTTCTTTTTTTCTTAAAACTGGTGAAGGGCTTGTTACTGTAAGGTGAAATTCGGGGCATGTGACAAATACAATTTGATTTGATTTGAGTGAGAACGCAAACAGGGCTAATATAGCTCTAAAGCTTTTTAATCACAGCGTTATTTGTCATGGTAATTGCAGCTAAGCGCAGGGTTCAGAAACCTAATTGCATTTTCACATTCTCACTCCTAATCACATGGGAGACTTAGATACTCATGAAGGAGCACTTCAGGAAAATCATCTGATATTGTTTTTAATAATCTGTGAAAACCAAAAAAGCTCCCTATTATGGCGTTACCTATTATGCCCATGCACCCATGTAGATAACCACAAGGATGTATATTAGGGTAAAGTAGTGCACTATGTAGGGAATAGGGTAGCATTAGGGATGTATATTAGGGTAAAGTAGTCCACTATATAGGGAATAGGGTAGCAATAGGGATGTATATTAGGTTAAAGTAGTGCACTATATAGGGAATAGGGTAGCATTAGGGATGTATATTAGGGTAAAGTAGTGCACTATGTAGGGAATAGGGTAGCATTAGGGATGTATATTAGGGTAAAGTAGTGCACTATGTAGGGAATAGGGTAGCATTAGGGATGTATATTAGGGTAAAGTAGTGCACTATGTAGGGAATAGGGTAGCATTAGGGATGTATATTAGGGTAAAGTAGTGCACTATGTAGGGAATAGGGTAGCATTAGGGCTGTATATTAGGGTAAAGTAGTGCACTATGTAGGGAATAGGGTAACATTAGGGATGTGCCCGGGGCTGATGTTAGCTCCAATAAAACTCAAGGTGTGGAGGTCGACAGACGGACAGGGATTCATTTAGGCGCTGGAGAGACGTGTTTGAGACTCCTGGATAACTTCATCGATCAGGGATATCAGGAATATGCAGAACATCTGTCTGGGTGTCACACCCTGACCTTAGTATTCTTTGTTTTCTTTGTTATATTAGTTAGGTCAGGGTGTGACATGGGTGATGTATGTGTTATGACTTGTCTAGGGGTTTTGTATGTTTATGGGGGTGTAGCCTTTCTAGGTTTTTTTGTAAGTCTATGGTTGCCTAGATTGGTTCTCAATTAGAGGCAGCTGTCTGTCGTTGACTCTGATTGGGAACCATATTTAGGCAGCCATATTCTGTGGGTATTTTGTGGGTGATTGTTCCCAGTGTTCCCAGTGTTTCCAGTGTTTCCAGTGTTCCAGTTCACGTTAAGGGACTGTTTCGTCTTCGTTCATTTTTGTCGGTTTGTTGTTTTTGTTCGTTGTTTAAGTTTCCTATTAAATATGGAAAATCATGACGCTGCACTTTGGTCCTCCTCTCTTTCACCCGAAGACATTCGTGACACTGGGACAGGAGAAGGACACTGAAATACAGAATTCAAGTTCTGTACCTGCAGAGGCTGTTTTCACAGAAAGAGGCTTTTCACTTTGTGACTCTTACATATACCAGGCTTCCACCATATACCTGAGCCAGAACAGTATGGTACGGGTTAGCCCTATAGTGGGAATCAGGCATAATAGGTCCATGTAGGGTATAAAACCAAGTTATTACCTGGTAGCCCATGTAGTGTATAAAACCAAGTTATTACCTGGTAGCCCATGTAGTGTATAAAATGACCTGTTGTAGTGTGTGTGTGTGTGTGTGTGTGTGTGTGTGTGTGTGTGTGTGTGTGAGAGACAGACCTACACAGCTCAGTATAGACAGCAGCATAGCGTTAGTACTTTGATGCCCCTTCATCTCTTCCTAGTTATCTGAAGCCATACCTCTTCCTCCTATCTTTATCTGAAGCCACACCTCTTCCTCCTGTGGTTATCTGAAGCCACACCTCTTCCTCCTGTGGTTTTCTGAAGCCACACCTCTTCCTCCTGTCTTTATCTGAAGCTACACCTCTTCCTCCTGTGATTATGTAAAGCCACACCTCTTCCTCCTGTGGTTTTCTGAAGCCACACCTCTTCCTCATGTCTTTATCTAAAGCCACACCTCTTCCTCCTGTGATTATGTAAAGCCACACCTCTTCCTCCTGTGTTTATCTGAAGCCACACCTCTTCCTCCTGTGTTTATCTGAAGCCACACCTAGTCCTCCTGTCGTTATCTAAAGCCACACCTCTTCCTCCTGTGGTTGTCTAAAGCCACAGATAACTAAAATGGACAGAATGGGCCAGAGAGATGAAAGTATGGATAGATTTTTCTCTCAGTCTGTCTCTGATCCAGTGATTATGAATGGAGTAATACCTTCCTTCTCCTCTCCTCTCATTCCTGTCATCTCTGGCTTAGCTTTGCTCCTTAGATTCACTTATCTTCAGGCCCCTGGGTTATCCCTCCCTGCCACTCTCCTTCTCCCTCTTCCTCTCCTTCTCCTTCCTCCTCTAGTCCATCAACCTCTTCTCTCTTTCAGTTAAACTAGGGAATTCCCATCCTCTCTTCCAAGCCCAGGATTTGATGAAGCGTTTTCTCTCTACAAACAACTTCACTCACAGCACTGGTTAAGGACTAACAGAGCCCATCCCTGTACGGCCGACCTAGAATTCGAACCCGTGTTCACAACAACAGTGCATCCATGGAGCTACAGTACTAACGTGAACATGTTTATCTTAATTATCTAAAATGTTATTGTTAAAACCTTCTTTGTTCACTAACCCGACCCCCCCCCCCCCCCCCCTTTCATCTCGCTATCAAATAGGATGTCTGTGTTGTTCTAACAGTGAGTGATACTGGGCACTAAACATTAACATGCAGAATGGTCCTCGCATGTGTTTGATCAGCTGTGTGTTGTTTACACATCGCCAATAGTCCTTTTTTGTTGTTGTTGTGACAAACAGGACACACACACACACACACACACAAGCACATGCTTGTTGGATGGAGGCACCTACACACCTGGGGTGGAGATTGATGTCAAAGGATATTCTATCCAGTTTGGATAAAGGTCCAGTGTTTGGTCAAACCATAGCTATGCAAATGCTCCGATCTTAAACGGATCTGTATTCCTCTCAAATGACTTCTACCATTACAAATATATATCTGGATAGAAGGAGGTGTGGTCAATAGCTTTCTGCCTCAATCAGACCGGGACCGTCAATGCTGTGTAATACATTCTGCTGTGAAACTTTAAAAAATTAAAAAATTAATAAAAAATGTTTCCTTGGATATGTGTCAAACGTTCAACATTCAACTTTTTTTCCCACTGCTATTTCTGTCAAAGTCTACTTTACGGCACACAATTTCATACATACTTTGGATATACAGAGATCCCACACGGAACGAGCTGCTTCAAAAAACAAACAAAAAAAGCTCAAAAGCAGAGAAGAAGAAGCCATTAGAAATGTACTCTGGGAGACCAACGATGTGATGGAGACGTTAGCTCAACAACTACAACAGGCAGAGTATTAGATACTGTTAATACTGTACTAATAATGTTAGCTCAACAACTACAACAGGGCCCAGTATTGGATACTGTTAATACTGTACTAATAATGTTAGCTCAACAACTACAACAGGGCCCAGTATTGGATACTGTTAATACTGTACTAATAATGTTAGCTCAACAACTACAACAGGGCCCAGTATTGGATACTGTTAATACTGTACTAATAATGTTAGCTCAACAACTACAACAGGCCCAGTATTAGATACTGTTAATACTGTACTAATAATGTTAGCTCAACAACTACAACAGGCCCAGTATTAGATACTGTTAATACTGTACTAATAATGTTAGCTCAACAACTACAACAGGCAGAGTATTAGATACTGTTAATACTGTACTAATAATGTTAGCTCAACAACTACAACAGGCAGAGTATTAGATACTGTTAATACTGTACTAATAATGTTAGCTCAACAACTACAACAGGCAGAGTATTAGATACTGTTAATACTGTACTAATAATGTTAGCTCAACAACTACAACAGGCCCAGTATTAGATACTGTTAACACTGTACTAATAATGTTAGCTCAACAACTACAACAGGCCCAGTATTAGATACTGTTAACACTGTACTAATAATGTTAGCTCAACAACTACAACAGGCCCAGTATTAGATACTGTTAACACTGTACTAATAATGTTAGCTCAACAACTACAACAGGCCCAGTATTAGATACTGTTAACACTGTACTAATAATGTTAGCTCAACAACTACAACAGGCCCAGTATTAGATACTGTTAACACTGTACTAATAATGTTAGCTCAACAACTACAACAGGCCCAGTATTAGATACTGTTAACACTGTACTAATAATGTTAGCTCAACAACTACAACAGGCCCAGTATTAGATACTGTTAATACTGTACTAATAATGTTAGCTCAACAACTACAACAGGCAGAGTATTAGATACTGTTAATACTGTACTAATAATGTTAGCTCAACAACTACAACAGGCAGAGTATTAGATACTGTTAATACTGTACTAATAATGTTAGCTCAACAACTACAACAGGCAGAGTATTAGATACTGTTAATACTGTACTAATAATGTTAGCTCAACAACTACAACAGGCAGAGTATTAGATACTGTTAATACTGTACTAATAATGTTAGCTCAACAACTACAACAGGCCCAGTATTGGATACTGTTAATACTGTACTAATAATGTTAGCTCAACAACTACAACAGGCAGAGTATTAGATACTGTTAATACTGTACTAATAATGTTAGCTCAACAACTACAACAGGCCCAGTATTAGATACTGTTAATACTGTACTAATAATGTTAGCTCAACAACTACAACAGGGCCAGTATTAGATACTGTTAATACTGTACTAATAATGTTAGCTCAACAACTACAACAGGCCCAGTATTAGATACTGTTAATACTGTACTAATAATGTTAGCTCAACAACTACAACAGGCAGAGTATTAGATACTGTTAATACTGTACTAATAACGTTAGCTCAACAACTACAACAGGCCCAGTATTAGATACTGTTAATACTGTACTAATAATGTTAGCTCAACAACTACAACAGGCCCAGTATTAGATACTGTTAATACTGTACTAATAATGTTAGCTCAACAACTACAACAGGCAGAGTATTAGATACTGTTAATACTGTACTAATAATGTTAGCTCAACAACTACAACAGGGCCCAGTATTAGATACTGTTAATACTGTACTAATAATGTTAGCTCAACAACTACAACAGGCCCAGTATTAGATACTGTTAATACTGTACTAATAATGTTAGCTCAACAACTACAACAGGCCCAGTATTAGATACTGTTAATACTGTACTAATAATGTTAGCTCAACAACTACAACAGGCAGAGTATTAGATACTGTTAATACTGTACTAATAATGTTAGCTCAACAACTACAACAGGCCCAGTATTAGATACTGTTAATACTGTACTAATAATGTTAGCTCAACAACTACAACAGGCCCAGTATTGAATACTGTTAATACTGTAAAAATAACATTAGCTCAACAACTACAACAGGGCCCAGTATTAGATACTGTTAATACTGTACTAATAATGTTAGCTCAACAACTACAACAGGCCCAGTATTGAATACTGTTAATAATGTACTAATAATGTTAGCTCAACAACTACAACAGGCAGAGTATTAGATACTGTTAATACTGTACTAATAATGTTAGCTCAACAACTACAACAGGCCCAGTATTAGATACTGTTAATACTGTACTAATAACGTTAGCTCAACAACTACAACAGGCCCAGTATTGAATACTGTTAATACTGTAAAAATAACGTTAGCTCAACAACTACAACAGGGCCCAGTATTAGATACTGTTAATACTGTACTAATAATGTTAGCTCAACAACTACAACAGGCCCAGTATTGAATACTGTTAATACTGTACTAATAATGTTAGCTCAACAACTACAACAGGCCCAGTATTGAATACTGTTAATACTGTACTAATAATGTTAGCTCAACAACTACAACAGGCAGAGTATTAGATACTGTTAATACTGTACTAATAATGTTAGCTCAACAACTACAACAGGCAGAGTATTAGATACTGTTAATACTGTACTAATAATGTTAGCTCAACAACTACAACAGGGCCCAGTATTGGATACTGTTAATACTGTACTAATAATGTTAGCTCAACAACTACAACAGGCCCAGTATTGAATACTGTTAATACTGTACTAATAATGTTAGCTCAACAACTACAACAGGCCCAGTATTAGATACTGTTAATACTGTACTAATAATGTTAGCTCAACAACTACAACAGGCAGAGTATTGAATACTGTTAATACTGTACTAATAATGTTAGCTCAACAACTACAACAGGCCGAGTATTGAATACTGTTTATACTGTGAAAATAACGTTAGCTCAACAACTACAACAGGCCCAGTATTGGATACTGTTAATACTGTACTAATAATGTTAGCTCAACAACTACAACAGGGCCCAGTATTGAATACTGTTAATACTGTACTAATAATGTTAGCTCAACAACTACAACAGGGCCCAGTATTGAATACTGTTAATACTGTACTAATAATGTTAGCTCAACAACTACAACAGGGCCCAGTATTGAATACTGTTAATACTGTACTAATAATGTTAGCTCAACAACTACAACAGGGCCCAGTATTGAATACTGTTAATACTGTACTAATAATGTTAGCTCAACAACTACAACAGGGCCCAGTATTGAATACTGTTAATACTGTACTAATAATGTTAGCTCAACAACTACAACAGGGCCCAGTATTGAATACTGTTAATACTGTACTAATAATGTTAGCTCAACAACTACAACAGGGCCCAGTATTGAATACTGTTAATACTGTACTAATAATGTTAGCTCAACAACTACAACAGGGCCCAGTATTAGATACTGTTAATACTGTACTAATAATGTTAGCTCAACAACTACAACAGGGCCCAGTATTGGATACTATTAATACTGTACTAATAATGTTAGCTCAACAACTACAACAGGGCCCAGTATTGGATACTGTTAATATTGTACTAATAATGTTAGCTCAACAACTACAACAGGGCCCAGTATTGGATACTGTTAATACTGTACTGATAATGTTAGCTCAACAACTACAACAGGGCCCAGTATTGGATACTGTTAATACTGTACTAATAATGTTAGCTCAACAACTACAACAGGCAGAGTATTAGATACTGTTAATACTGTACTAATAATGTTAGCTCAACAACTACAACAGGCCCAGTATTAGATACTGTTAATACTGTACTAATAATGTTAGCTCAACAACTACAACAGGCCCAGTATTGAATACTGTTAATACTGTAAAAATAACGTTAGCTCAACAACTACAACAGGGCCCAGTATTAGATACTGTTAATACTGTACTAATAATGTTAGCTCAACAACTACAACAGGCCCAGTATTGAATACTGTTAATACTGTACTAATAATGTTAGCTCAACAACTACAACAGGCAGAGTATTGAATACTGTTAATACTGTACTAATAATGTTAGCTCAACAACTACAACAGGCCGAGTATTGAATACTGTTAATACTGTAAAAATAACGTTAGCTCAACAACTACAACAGGCCCAGTATTGGATACTGTTAATACTGTACTAATAATGTTAGCTCAACAACTACAACAGGGCCCAGTATTGCATACTGTTAATACTGTACTAATAATGTTAGCTCAACAACTACAACAGGGCCCAGTATTGAATACTGTTAATACTGTACTAATAATGTTAGCTCAACAACTACAACAGGGCCCAGTATTGAATACTGTTAATACTGTACTAATAATGTTAGCTCAACAACTACAACAGGGCCCAGTATTGAATACTGTTAATACTGTACTAATAATGTTAGCTCAACAACTACAACAGGGCCCAGTATTGAATACTGTTAATACTGTACTAATAATGTTAGCTCAACAACTACAACAGGGCCCAGTATTGAATACTGTTAATACTGTACTAATAATGTTAGCTCAACAACTACAACAGGGCCCAGTATTGAATACTGTTAATACTGTACTAATAATGTTAGCTCAACAACTACAACAGGGCCCAGTATTAGATACTGTTAATACTGTACTAATAATGTTAGCTCAACAACTACAACAGGGCCCAGTATTGGATACTGTTAATACTGTACTAATAATGTTAGCTCAACAACTACAACAGGGCCCAGTATTGGATACTGTTAATACTGTACTAATAATGTTAGCTCAACAACTACAACAGGGCCCAGTATTGGATACTGTTAATACTGTACTAATAATGTTAGCTCAACAACTACAACAGGCAGAGTATTAGATACTGTTAATACTGTACTAATAATGTTAGCTCAACAACTACAACAGGCCCAGTATTAGATACTGTTAATACTGTACTAATAATGTTAGCTCAACAACTACAACAGGCCCAGTATTAGATACTGTTAATACTGTACTAATAATGTTAGCTCAACAACTACAACAGGCAGAGTATTAGATACTGTTAATACTGTACTAATAATGTTAGCTCAACAACTACAACAGGCAGAGTATTAGATACTGTTAATACTGTACTAATAATGTTAGCTCAACAACTACAACAGGCCCAGTATTAGATACTGTTAATACTGTACTAATAATGTTAGCTCAACAACTACAACAGGCCCAGTATTAGATACTGTTAATACTGTACTAATAATGTTAGCTCAACAACTACAACAGGCCCAGTATTGGATACTGTTAATACTGTACTAATAATGTTAGCTCAACAACTACAACAGGGCCCAGTATTGGATACTGTTAATACTGTACTAATAATGTCAGCTCAACAACTACAACAGGCCCAGTATTAGATACTGTTAATACTGTACTAATAATGTTAGCTCAACAACTACAACAGGGCCCAGTATTGGATACTGTTAATACTGTACTAATAATGTTAGCTCAACAACTACAACAGGGCCCAGTATTGGATACTGTTAACACTGTACTAATAATGTTAGCTCAACAACTACAACAGGGCCCAGTATTGAATACTGTTAATACTGTACTAATAATGTTAGCTCAACAACTACAACAGGCCCAGTATTGAATACTGTTAATACTGTACTAATAATGTTAGCTCAACAACTACAACAGGCCCAGTATTGGATACTGTTAATACTGTACTAATAATGTTAGCTCAACAACTACAACAGGCCCAGTATTGAATACTGTTAATACTGTAAAAATAACGTTAGCTCAACAACTACAACAGGGCCCAGTATTGGATACTGTTAATACTGTACTAATAATGTCAGCTCAACAACTACAACAGGGCCCAGTATTGGATACTGTTAATACTGTACTAATAATGTTAGCTCAACAACTGCAACAGGGCCCAGTATTGAATACTGTTAATACTGTACTAATAATGTTCGCCATATCAAGGATGCGTAGACCCACCGTTGTTTAATCTCGGTGACTAGTCTTCTTTTGTGATCGTTGTCAACAGGAAGTCTATTATTAACAACGGGTAAGTTTCCAACTCATTTCCCTGATCTTTAGTAGCTATTTCACTCTGATTATCAAATCAAATCAAATTAAATTGTATTAGTCAAATGCTCCGAATACAACAGGTGTAGTAGACCTCACAGTGAAATGTTGAATACAACAGGTGTAGGTAGACCTTACAGTGAAATGCTGAATACAACAGATGTAGTAGACCTTACAGTGAAATGTTGAATACAACAGGTGTAGGTAGACCTTACAGTGAAATGCTGAATACAACAGGTGTAGTAGACCTTACAGTGAAATGCTGAATACAACAGGTGTAGTAGACCTTACAGTGAAATGCTGAATACAACAGGTGTAGTAGACCTTACAGTGAAATGCTGAATACAACAGGTGTAGTAGACCTTACAGTGAAATGCTGAATACAACAGGTGTAGTAGACCTTACAGTGAAATGCTGAATACAACAGGTATAGTAGACCTCACAGTGAAATGCTGAATACAACAGGTGTAGTAGACCTCACAGTGAAATGCTGAATACAACAGGTGTAGTAGACCTTACAGTGAAATGCTGAATACAACAGGTGTAGTAGACCTCACAGTGAAATGCTGAATACAACAGGTGTAGTAGACCTCACAGTGAAATGCTGGATACAACAGGTGTAGTAGACCTTACAGTGAAATGCTGAATACAACAGGTGTAGTAGACCTCACAGTGAAATGCTGAATACAACAGGTGTAGTAGACCTTACAGTGAAATGCTGAATACAACAGGTGTAGTAGACCTAAGGGTGAAATGCTGAATACAACAGGTGTAGGTAGACCTTACAGTGAAATCCTGAATACAGCAGGTGTAGTAGCCCTTACAGTGAAATGCTGAATACAACAGGTGTAGTAGACCTTACAGTGAAATGCTGACTACAACAGGTGTAGGTAGACCTTACAGTGAAATGCTGAATACAGCAGGTGTAGTAGACCTCACAGTGAAATACTGAATACAACAGGTGTAGTAGACCTCACAGTGAAATGCTGAATACAACAGGTGTAGGTAGACCTTACAGTGAAATGCTGAATACAACAGGTGTAGTAGACCTCACAGTGAAATGGTGAATACAACAGGTGTAGTAGACCTCACAGTGAAATGCTGAATACAACAGGTGTAGTAGACCTCACAGTGAAATGCTGAATACAACAGGTGTAGTAGACCTCACAGTGAAATGCTGAATACAACAGGTGTAGTAGACCTCACAGTGAAATGCTGAATACAACAGGTGTAGAAGACCTCACAGTGAAATGCTGAATACAACAGGTGTAGTAGACCTCACAGTGAAATGCTGAATACAACAGGTGTAGTAGACCTCACAGTGAAATGCTGAATACAACAGGTGTAGTAGACCTCACAGTGAAATGCTGAATACAACAGGTGTAGTAGACCTCACAGTGAAATGCTGAATACAACAGGTGTAGTAGACCTCACAGTGAAATGCTGAATACAACAGGTGTAGTAGACCTCACAGTGAAATGCTGAATACAACAGGTGTAGTAGACCTCACAGTGAAATGCTGAATACAACAGGTGTAGTAGACCTCACAGTGAAATGCTGAATACAACAGGTGTAGTAGACCTAAGGGTGAAATGCTGAATACAACAGGTGTAGGTAGACCTTACAGTGAAATCCTGAATACAGCAGGTGTAGTAGCCCTTACAGTGAAATGCTGAATACAACAGGTGTAGTAGACCTTACAGTGAAATGCTGACTACAACAGGTGTAGGTAGACCTTACAGTGAAATGCTGAATACAGCAGGTGTAGTAGACCTCACAGTGAAATGCTGAATACAACAGGTGTAGTAGACCTAGGCTATATACAGGGTGTACCGGTACAGAGTCAATGTGGAGGCTATATACAGGGGGTACCGGTACAGAGTCAATGTGGAGGCTATATACAGGGGGTGCAGGTACAGAGTCAATGTGGAGGCTATATACAGGGTATTACGGTACAGAGTCAATGTGGAGGCTATATACAGGGGGTACCGGTACAGAGTCAATGTGGAGGCTATATACAGGGGGTACCGGTACAGAGTCAATGTGGAGGCTATATACAGGGGGTACCGGTACAGAGTCAATGTGGAGGCTATATACAGGGGGTACCGGTACAGAGTCAATGTGGAGGCTATATACAGGGGGTACCGGTACAGAGTCAATGTGGAGGCTATATACAGGGTGTACCGGTACAGAGTCAATGTGGAGGCTATATACAGGGTGTACCGGTACAGAGTCAATGTGGAGGCTATATACAGGGTGTACCGGTACAGAGTCAATGTGGAGGCTATATACAGGGGGTACCGGTACAGAGTCAATGTGGAGGCTATATACAGGGGGTACCGGTACAGAGTCAATGTGGAGGCTATATACAGGGTGTACCGGTACAGAGTCAATGTGGAGGCTATATACAGGGGGTACCGGTACAGAGTCAATGTGGAGGCTATATACAGGGGGTACCGGTACAGAGTCAATGTGGAGGCTATATACAGGGGGTACCGGTACAGAGTCAATGTGGAGGCTATATACAGGGGGTACCGGTACAGAGTCAATGTGGAGACTATATACAGGGGGGCACCGGTACAGAGTCAATGTGGAGACTATATACAGGGGGCACCGGTACAGAGTCAATGTGGAGACTATATACAGGGGGGCACCGGTACAGAGTCAATGTGCAGGGGGGCACCGGTACAGAGTCAATGTGGAGACTATATACAGGGGGTACCGGTACAGAGTCAATGTGGAGACTATATACAGGGGGTACTGGTACAGAGTCATTGTGGAGGCTATATACAGGGGGGCACTGGTACAGAGTCAATGTGCAGGGGGGCACCGGTACAGAGTCAATGTGCAGGGGGGCACCGGTACAGACTCAATGTGCAGGGGCACCGGTACAGAGTCAATGTGCAGGGGCACCGGTACAGAGTCAATGTGCAGGGGCACCGGTACAGAGTCAATGTGCAGGGGCACCGGTTAGTTGAGGTAGTATCTACATGTAGGTAGAGTTAATTAAAGACGCCTATGGCTTGTGGGTAGAAGCTGTTAAGAAGCCTCTTGGACCTATACTTGGGTCTCCAGCTGTTTAGAAGCCTCTTCGCCCTAGACTTGGTGCTTCAGCTGTTTAGAAGCCTCTTGGACCTAGACTTGGGTCTCCAGCTGTTTAGAAGCCTCTTGGACCTAGACTTGGTGCTCCAGTTGTTTAGAAGCCTCTTGGACCTAGACTTGGGTCTCCAGCTGTTTAGAAGCCTCTTCGCCCTAGACTTGGTGCTTCAGCTGTTTAGAAGCCTCTTGGACCTAGACTTGGGTCTCCAGCTGTTTAGAAGCCTCTTGGACCTAGACTTGGTGCTCCAGTTGTTTAGAAGCCTCTTGGACCTAGACTTGATGCTCCAGCTGTTCAGAAGCCTCTTGGACCTAGACTTGGTTCTCCAGCTGTTTAGAAGCCTATTGAACCTAGACTTGGTGCTCCAGCTGTTTAGAAGCCTCTTGGACCTAGACTTGGTGCTCCAGCTGTTTAGAAGCCTATTGGACCTAGACTTGGTTCTCCAGTTGTTTAGAAGCCTATTGAACCTAGACTTGGTGCCCCAGCTGTTTAGAAGCCTCTTGGACCTAGACTTGGGTCTCCAGCTGTTTAGAAGCCTCTTCGCCCTAGACTTGGTGCTCCAGCTGTTCAGAAGCCTCTTGGACCTAGACTTGGGTCTCCAGCTGTTTAGAAGCCTCTTGGACCTAGACTTGGTGCTCCAGTTGTTTCGAAGCCTCTTGGACCTAGACTTGTTGATCCAGCTGTTTAGAAACCTCTTGGACCTAGACTTGGTGCTCCAGCTGTTTAGAAGCCTCTTAGACCTAGACTTGGTGCTCCAGCTGTTCAGAAGCCTCTTGGACCTAGACTTGGTTCTCCAGCTGTTTAGAAGCCTGTTGAACCTAGACTTGGTGCTCCAGCTGTTTAGAAGCCTCTTGAACCTAGACTTGGTGCTCCAGCTGTTTAGAAGCCTATTGGACCTAGACTTGGTGCTCCAGCTGTTTAGAAGCCTATTGGACCTAGACTTGGTTCTCCAGTTGTTTAGAAGCCCCTTGGACCTAGACTTGGTGCTCCAGCTGTTTTAGAAGCCTCTTGAACCTAGACGTGGTGCTCCAGCTGTTTAGAAGCCTCTTAGACCTAGACTTGGTGCTCCAGCTGTTCAGAAGCCTCTTGGACCTAGACTTGGTTCTCCAGCTGTTTAGAAGCCTGTTGAACCTAGACTTGGTGCTCCAGCTGTTTAGAAGCCTCTTGAACCTAGACTTGGTGCTCCAGCTGTTTAGAAGCCTCTTGGACCTAGACTTGGCGCTCCAACTGTTACTACACTGATTCCCTCCTGTCTTACAGTGACTGTCTGTATTCCAGCCCCGTCCTCTTCTGGCCACGACTGTGTTAGCCCACTTGAGCTAAAGCTTAAGCATTTTCCCCCTCACTGTTACACCGGAATAAAAATACAAATAAACGTTTTTTTTCTTACCCACTCACTCCTTTATTTAACTAGGCAGGTCAATTATGAACAAATCCTTATTTACAGTGGATTAACTGCCTTGTTCAGCAGCAGAACAACAGATTTTTACTTTGTCAGCTTGGAGGTTTGATCTAGCAACCTTTTGATTATTAGCCCAATGCTCTAACCACTAGGCTACCTGCCACATAACACCATGTAACTCACATCACCACTGGTACCTGATCTGTGCTCAGGATAGCATGGCTTTCTACTGCCCTGCTGCCAAACCTAACACCCCAGGATAGCATGGCTATCTACTGCCCTGCTGCCCAACCTAACGCCCCAGGATAGCATGGCTATCTACTGCCCTGCTGCCCAACCTATCACCCCAGGATAGCATGGCTATCTACTGCCCTGCTGCCAAACCTAACACCCCAGGATAGCATGGCTATCTACTGCCCTGCTGCCCAACCTAACGCCCCAGGATAGCATGGCTATCTACTGCCCTGCTGCTCAACCTATCACCCCAGGATAGCATGGCTATCTACTGCCCTGCTGCCAAACCTAACGCCCCAGGATAGCATGGCTATCTACTGCCCTGCTGCCCAACCTAACGCCCCAGGATAGCATGGCTATCTACTGCCCTGCTGCCCAACCTATCACTCCAGGATAGCATGGCTATCTACTGCCCTGCTGCCAAACCTAACGCCCCAGGATAGCATGGCTATCTACTGCCCTGCTGCCAAACCTAACGCCCCAGGATAGCATGGCTATCTACTGCCCTGCTGCCCAACCTAACACCCCAGGATAGCATGGCTTTCGACTACCCTGCTGACAAACCTAATCCCTATGTAGTACACGACTTCCGGCCCTAAAAAGTTCATGTTGTGCCATTTGGGACGCTGACACAGATCCCTCTTCCTAAGCACCACTAGGCATGTGTCTGATTGAGTATTGACATCATGTTGCCTCGTCTCTCAGCTCCAGCCCATGATTGACCTGCTGTCTGTTATGGTAGAGAGCTTTATTTACAGTAAATATCTCCCAGCCAAGATAGACACCTTTTGCTCCAAGGTCAAATACTCTGGACATTTTGAGCTTTGTAAATGCCTTTCAGACTCACTGAAGGACAAGATGATGAATGAATAAATTAACAAATGAATGAAGTAATGAATGAATCTGTAAATATTTCCAATAAGCTAGTTGTTGTTTTGTTTGATGATATGTAATCTAGTGCTTTTAGGCTATCAGCAAATATTGCTTCATGTAATAACATGAAATACCTAAATATTCAATGGAGGTCATTCAGCTAATGATGCTCAAGTGATGAGTGACATTACCTGAGATTGGAATACTTGCAATGGCTCCCCAAACCTATTTCTAGGCTTTAGCTCAGCAGCCTATCCCAGTAATGGGGCACACAAGAGAGACAGTGTTGAATCCAGTCGGCCTCACAGCAGGCTACGTGCATTATATCGTCACAGCATGACCTGTTAGAATTTATTCCAGAAAGTTGAGGTAAGAATCCAGTCTTCTATAGGGCAGAGAAGGTTGCTAACATGCAAAGTTGAGGTTAGAATACAGTCTGTAGGGTAGAGAAGACTAACGACAACCAACCAATGATTTGGTTGGGTTTAATTGTGTTGTTGTCTGTGGGGTCTGTTTGTGTTAGTGAACAGAGCACCAGGACTAGCTTGCTTAGGGGACTCTTCTCCATCTCTCTGTATGTGATGGATTTGTTATTGACGGTTTGGGAATCACTTCCTTTTAGATGGCTGTAGAATTTAGCATCTCTCTTCTGGATTTTGATAATCAGCAGGTATCAGCCTAATTCTGCTCTGCATGCATTATTTGGTGTTATATTGTGCACAGATGATGTTTTTGCAGAATTCTGCACGCAGTCTCAGTTTGGTGTTTGTCCTATTTTGTCAATTCTTGGTTGATGAGCAGACCCCAGACCTCACAACCATGACGGCAATGGGTGCCATATTATTTTTAGCCAGATCCTAATTGAGTTACCTGTGGTGCTGATGTTTAGGCCGAGGTATGTACAATTTTTTGTGTGCTCTAGGCCAACGGTGTCTAGATGGAATTTGTATTTGTGGTTCTGGCAACTGGACATTTTTTGTCTTAATGAGATTTACTGTCAGAGCCCAGGTTGGACAGAATCTGTGCAGAAGATCTAGGTGCTGCTGTAGGACCTCCTTGGTTGGGGACAGAAGCACCAGATCATCTGCAAACAGTTGACATTTGACTTGAGATTCTAGTGGGGTGAGGCCGGCTGCTGAAGACTGATCTAGTGCCCTCGCCAATTAATTTATATATATGTTGAAGAGGGTGGGGTTCAAGCTACATGCCTGTCTCAACCCACGGCCCTGAGGAAAGACATCTGTGTGTTTATTGCCAATTTTTTATTGTGTACATCAAAAAATCTATGTTACACGTTTCCCTCATCCCCCCCCCCCCACCTCACAACACTGCTTTCCATCAGTTTGACCCTCACGCCAAATTGAGTCAAAAGCTTTTTTGAAAATCAATAAACCATGAAAAGACTGTGCTTTTGTTTTGTTTGTGCGTCATCAAGGGTGTGCAATGTGGCCTGTTGTATGGGGATTTGGTAAAAAGACAATTTGACATTTGCTCAGAAAACTTTTTTTTTTGAACTGATGAAATGTTGGAGTTGATGATTAGCGCAGAGGATTTTCCAGAGGTTGCTGTTAACGAGGATTCCACGTTAATTATTGGGGTCAAATTTGTTTCCACTTTTTTCTGTGAGGAGATCAGACCTTAGGGGAAGATGCCAGAGCTGAGGATAATGTTAAACGGATCCTGAAAGTCTAACGTTTGCGATATCTACTAAGTTTAACATAGGGAATTGTTTTAAGATGGTCATACCATGGTCAGAACTCTGTAGGTTTTTAGACTCATATTTAGTCACTATGATTATGGAATGCTTTTAATACCCATTTTTGGCATAGTACTGAGTTACTTTCTGACATCGTAGATCAAAACAAGTGAGTGCTAAATATTTGTGACAGTCGATATTATTAGTTTGTAACTCAATTGGTTCGGTCTGAACAGTCGGTTTTGTGAGAAGTCATCCTTCGAAATGAGGATGTGAGGGCATGAGTGTCTCCTCTATCGACGATGGAGTCGTATGAGTGTGCAAACGGTTTCGGTTGTACAGATGATTTCGTGGTGATTTTCTAGTCCGGATCCCCTCTTGTAGAAACACTGCTTTTTACAAGCCCCGTGTTATGGAAAAGTTGCACACTTTATATCAGCCGGAAAGAGGGGGTTGATCTGCAGCCACTACAACAAATGGCAAGTCTCTAGTATAAACACACACAGAGTTATTCCAAATAAAAAGGTCACGTGTGACACGCTGGCACGTTCATCGACTTTAGGGGTTAAGTGTAGTCAATTTGAATTTGTGGTCTATATTTTATCATTTAATTTAGTGTATGTCAACATGACAGGTTTGTGTTTTGTACTCTAGCTCATCTAGTGTAATTGAAGTATCCAGTGGGTTCCGGTAGTCTTTAATAGCTGATTCCATCCATCTCTCTCTCTCTCTCTCACTCGCTCACTCTCTCTCTCTTTTTTCTCTCTCTGTCTCTCTCTTTCCTCTCTGATGTCCTCTTGGATTATATGTTCTGAGGGGAGATGTTCCAAGGGATAGCCCGGGGCAGACACAGCTAGAGAAGACAACTCGTTGAACTGTATCCTTGACCGATTCAAGGGCATCTGGACTTTGAGATTCTTCAGAGTAGACATAGTCTGACAATGTACTGTATAATGATGTAGTGCAGTGTACAGTATGCAGACACAGGTGTGTCCCCCCCCCCCCACCGCCACACACACACACACACACCAGTCACAAAAAACAATGGTCATTCCTGCATTCCTATATACAACATTAAAGGGGTGTGTGTGTGTGTGTGTGTGTGTGTGTGTGTGTGTGTGTGTGTGTGTGTGTGTGTGTGTGTGTGTGTGTGTGTGTGTGTGTGTGTGTGTGTGTGTGTGTGTGTGTGTGAACAAATAATACCCATATTCAACTTTGAATATCTTCCTATTAAAATGCTCATGTAGTTCCTCGGCAACAGCTATTCCCAAACTGGGGTACACCAAATAAAAATGTGATTCACATTTGAAAAAAAACAGTTCATTTATATTTTCTAACGGGGCTATAAATTTGGGTGAGTTGTGTTTTTCTCGCCTGAATAGCCTCGTTTCACTGCCAACATTTTAAATGAAACCATCTAGGTGTTCAGTGAAATAACAACACAATGTCAAATACAGGTAGCCTAGTCAAATAATTAACATCCAATCACATTAACTGTTACTCTCTCGCGGGAATTCCACTAACGGTCCGTAGCTGCTGCTCATGTTTTTATTTGATGGCAGCAAAATCCATGACAGGGAGACCTAGTGGAGTGGTAACACGCATGCAAGCAATTGCTCCCGACCCCACTTGGATGCACTGCAGCATCCACCGAAAGGCTCTTGCTGCCAAGGGAATGCCTGAAAGCTTGGGTACACTGCAGCATCCACCCAAAGGCTCTTGCTGCCAAGGGAATGCCTGAAAGCTTAGATACACTGCAGCATCCACCGAAAGGCTCTTGCTGCCAAGGGAATGCCTGAAAGCTTGAAAGGCGTTTTGGACACTACAGTGAAAACGCTTTTACAACATACAGACATGTGCTGGTTATCAAGAGGCAAAGTATTGACCTTTTTTTTTTTAATTGAGAGACAAACTTAACTGAATTCGTTATCCCTTTCATGCTCTACTTCCAGTCATCATTGTAAGCCACACACACACTACACTACACGTTACATTTATTAAACATAAATGTATGTTCCAGTCCTCTTTCCAATATCTGAACAGGAGAGCCACATCGAAATTGCAAGAAGCGGATCTGTCAAAATTGAATTTAATCCCGAGTCCTGGATTGGGCTGCACTCAGAGAATCCTGCCTTGACAAAACACTGTTAAGACACTGATGCCCTTTGCAACCACGTAGATTCTCAGCCCTCACTAGCATGAGAACTAAATACAGGCACAGACTGTGTGTGGGAAATTATTTAAGACTGAGACTCTCCAATACAACCCAACATTGCAAAGTTATGTGCATCCTTTCAAGTACACCCTTCTCATTAACCTATGGTGAGATAATCACAATTGTCGATGAACAAATACTTTTTTAGATGTAAGATGGTTAAATAAAGAGCAAAATGATTGATAATTATTATATAATTCTTTGTGCACTGGACCTATAAGAGTTCTTTGTCACTTCTCACATTCTTATGTTTAATAAATGTAACGTGTAGTGTAGTGTGTGTGTGGCTTACAATGATGGCAAAAAACAAAATCAAATCAAATGCATTTGTCACATACACATGGTTAGCAGATGTTAATGCAAGTGTAGCGAAATGCTTGTGCTTCTAGTTCCGACCGTGCAGTAATATCTAACAAGTAATCTAACAATTTCACAACAACTACCTTATACACACGTGTAAAGGAATGAATACGAATATGTACATATAAATATATGAATGAGTGATGCCCGAACAGCATAGGCAAGATGCAGTAGATGGTATGGAGTACAGTATATACTGTACATATGAGATGAGTAATGTAGGGTATGTAAACATTATATAAAGTGGCTAGTGATAAATTGATTACATCAATTTTTACAATATTAAAGTGGCTGGAGTTGAGTCAGTATTTTGGCAGCAGCCACTCAATATTAGTGGTGGCTGTTTAACCGTCTGATGGCCTTGAGATAGAAGTTGTTTTTCAGTCTCTCTGTCCCCGCTTTGATGCACCTGTACTGACCTCGCCTTCTGGATGATAGCGGGGTGAACAGGCAGTGACTCGGGTGGTTTTTGTCCTTGATGATCTTTATGGCCTTCCTGTGACATCGGGTGGTGTAGGTGTCCTGGAGGGCAGGTAGTTTGCACCTGGTGATGCGTTGTGCAGACCTCACTACCCTCTGGAGAGCCTTACGGTTGTGGGCTGATACAGCCCGACAGGATGCTCTAGATTGTGACAGGACAGGATGATCTGTAAAAGGTTGTGAGTGTTTTTAGTGACAAGACAAATTTCTTCAGCCTCCTGAGGTTAAAGAGGCGCTGCTGTGACTTCACCACACAGTCTGTGTGGGTGGACCATTTCAGTTCAGTCCGTGATGTGTACGCCGAGGAAATTGAAACTCTCCACCCTCTCCACTGCTGTCCAGTCAATGTAGATAGGGGGCTGCTCCCTCTGTTGTTTCCTGAAGTCCACGATCATCTCCTTTGTTTTGTTGACGTTGAGTGTGAGGTTATTTTCCTGACACCACACGCCGAGGGACCTCACTTCCTCCCTGTAGGCCGCCTCGTCATCGTTGGTAATCAAGCCTACCACTGTAGTGTCGTCTGCAAACTTGATGATTGAGTTGGAGGCGTGCATGGCCACGCAGCCGTGGGTGAACAGGGAGTACAGGGCTCAGAACGCACCCTTGTGGGGACCCAGTGTTGAGGATCAGCAGGGTGGAGATGTTGTTACCTACCCTCACCACCTGGTGGAGGCCAATCAGGAAGTCCAGGACCCAGTTGCACAGGGCGGGGTCGAGACCCAGGGTCTCGAGCTTGATGATGATTTTGGAGGGTACTATGGTGTTAAATGCTGAGCTGTAATCGATGAACAGCATTCTTATGTAGATATTCCTCTTGTCCAGATGGGTTAGGGCAGTGTGCAGTGTGATTGCGATTGCGTCGTCTTTGGACCTATTGGGGCGGTAAGCAAATTGGAGTGGGCCTAGGGTGTCAGGTAGGGTGTAGGTGATATGGTTCTTGACTAGTCTCTCAAAGCACTTCATGATGACAGAAGTGAGTGCTACAGGGCGGTAGTCTTTTAGCTCAGTTACCTTAACTTTCTTGGGAACAGGAACAATGGTGGCCCTCTTGAAGCATGTGGGGACAGCAGACTGGGCAAGGATGAATATGTCTGTAAACACACCAGCCAGCTGGTCTGCGCATGCTCCGAGGATGCGGCCGGGGATACCATCTGGGCCTGCAGTCTTGCGAGGGTTAACACGTTTAAATGTTTTACTCACATTGGCTACAGTGAAGGAGAGCCCACAGGTTTTGGTAGCGGACCGTGTCAGTGGCACTGTATTGTCTTCAAAGTGAGCAAAAAAGTTGTTTAGTCTGTCTGGGAGCAAGACATCGTGTTCCGCGACGGGGATGGTTTTTCTTTTGTAGTCCAGGATTCGTTGAGCCGTTGAATTGTGACTCCACTTTGTCTCTGTACTGATGCTTAACTTGTTTGATTGCCTTGATTGCCTTGAGGAGGGAATAGCTACACCGTTTGTATTCGGTCATGTTTCTGTTCACCTTGTCCTGATTAAAAGCAGTGGTTTGGGCGTTCAGTTTTGTGTGAATGCTGCCATCAATCCACGATTTCTGGTTGGGCAATGTTTAAATTGACACTGTGGGTACAACATCACCGATGCACTTGTTAATAAACTCGCACACCAAATCAGCGTATTGGTCAATGTTGTTGTTCGCCGCAATGCGGAATATATCCCAGTCCATGTGATCGAAGCAATCTTGAAGCGTGGAATCCGATTGGTCGGACCAGCGTTGAACAGACCTTAGTGCCGGTGCTTCCTGTTTTAGCTTCTGTCTATAGGCTGGGAGCAACAAAATGGAGTCGTGGTCAGCTTTTCCGAAGGGAGGGCGGGGGAGGGCCTTGTATGCGTCGCAGAAGTTAGAATAACAACATTTGAGAGTGCGCTGACCCTGGTGCTAGAGGTGGTACAGCTGGAGGTTGAATGTTGGAAAGGTTTGGGAACCACTGCTCTACAACTACCTCTTGAATAACATACTTCGAATGTAAATCACTACCTCGGAATCATTAGAACCTTTAATTCAGTCTAAATTTCCACAGTTTTTAATCGCTGTATTTTCAATCTCCATTCTATTTTACTCTTCTTCAATTTTGTGACAAGGAAAATAGCAGATTAATCTTTAAAAGCAGTCCACCATTCACCTATCTATTTGATTCTGCAATGCCTCCTTGCCCGTCCAACATTTCCTCATCTCTCACAACTTAATCTGATGCTCCTCCATCTTTTTCCCCTGCCCCACCACAAAGTTACTCTGTGCAGGCGGTCACTGAGTCAGAGGTGCTATAAAGGAGCTCCTTAAACTTGACATATTGTCAGATAGACCCTTTCTTCTTTAAAATTAATTAAACACACACACCACCCTCGTCACACCCTGACCTAACCAAAATAATAAAGAAAACAAAGATAACTAAGGGTACTGTCAGGGCGTGACAGTCCCCCCCCCCAAAGGTGCGGACTCCCGGCCGCAAACCTTAACCTATATGGGAGGGTCTGGGTGGGCATCTAACCTCGGTGGCGACTCTGGTTCTGGACGCCGCCCCCTTCTTTACACTGAGTCCGCTCTTGTAGCACTGACCTGGCTACGTGGATCATCGCCGGATGTTCTGGACTGGGGACCGTTGTTGGAGGCCCCGGACTGAGGACCGTCGTTGGAGGCCCCGGACTGATGACCGTCGTTGGAGGCTCCGGACTTTGGCCCGTCGTTGGAGGTTCCGGACTGTGGCCCGTCGTTGGAGGTTCCGGACTGAATGACATCAGCAGCCTGGTGGTCCAAAATAGCATAACTAGCATTTTTTAACACCAATAAACCCACCTGTCTAAAAACAAATGGATTATATGTAATTCTAGCAAACTAGGCAACTAAAGCAGAATTCTATATAATGTTTTGGTTCATTTCTAGACTGTTAGCTAGCTAGCTAATGTTAAGTTAGCTGGCTAGCCAGTTCAAATAATGACCATATCATGTGGCTGACAACATCTTCACTTTATCTAATTTGTCTTCATTATTACAGGAAAATAAACTCACAACAAGATAATTAATGGTGAGCCAATTACAGAAAATAGCTTACGGTTTTGAGTGTGACGAAATAGAAGCAGGACATTTTAGAACTTGGATACTGTCTCATTTGCCTAACTTTAAATCCTAATTTGACTGGTGCAGGTTATGTTCTTCACTTTACCGTCTCTGGTAAACACATACGATATAGAATAAATCAACGTTTATTTGTCACATACACAGGATACAGAAGGTACAGTGAAATGGTTACTGGCATAGTGGAGACTTTTGTGAAGTCATGTAGCGAAGCTAGCTAGCTAAACAATGAACCATAATGCCAACTCATAACCAACCAGGTTCAATGTTAGCTAGCTAACCTTAGGCTACAACTAGCAATACAAATGGCTCTGAGACACTAATAATATTACTACACAGATCATACACATAATGTTAGCTAGCTAGCCAGCCAGCTAATGTTAGCTAGCTAGCTAAACAATGAACCATAATGCCAAATCATAACTTTACTGCCGTGCATGAATCTGCAGGTAGCTAACCAACCAGGTTCAATGTTAACTAGCTAACCTTAGGCTATAACTAGCAATACAAATGGCTCTGAGACACTAATAATATTACAACACAGTCTTTGTTTAGACATTTAGCTAGCTAGCTAAACAATGAACCATAATGCCAACTCATGACTTTACTACCCTGCATGAATCTGCAGGTAGCTAACCAACCAGGTTCAATGTTAGCTGAACTGAACTCTCGTTTAAATGAAACGATTCCTTTTTTTTATTTTATTTTTTTATGTCAAAATGAACATTAAACAAATCATACTGTCAAAGCAGGTGAGCTGTTTTTGGGGCAGTTTTGTGGTAGAAAATTGAGCGGGTCGAACATAATACGTCAACCCTGTTACCCATAGATAGACAGGCTAGCTTTAGCAATTTCAGCTAGCATTCAATTGCCTGTTGCACACAACAACTTCAAAAGCAATGAAACCGTCAACCCTGTTACTTTATTTTGGCATTTACTCTTTTTTATTTTATTTAACCTCTTGGGAAAACGTGTCTTTCATGAAGTTGAACATGTGCTTTATGACAGAATGTTTAGGTGAGATCCAAAGTGACATTCAGACGACTGGCGGAATGACCCGATTATATTAGTCTTTTTTTTATTTTTACAATAATTAAGTATCCACAGTCAATCATTACTTTTTGACCAGTATCATTGCTATATTGTGATTACAATTGGGGTGCACATTTTTCACAAAAAAATGCCCATGTTTTCCAGTAATTCCAACTGAAAGAATCCAGAAATCGTAAGGAAATCTATTTTTGAGCCTTAAGTCCATTTCATTCGTACTGTACTTCCATTTCCCTGAAGGAAACACACGCCACACACACACACACACACACACACACACACACACACACACACACACACACACACACACACACACACACGCACAAATAGACGCACACACTCACATATACACACACACACATAGACACACACACTCACATACACACACACACACACTCACATAGACACACACACACAAACACACACACACACACACACACACGCGCACACATAGACACACACACACATAGATGCACACACACACACACACTCACATATACACACACACATAGACGCACACACACACACACACACACACACCCACTCACATAGACGCGCACACACACACACACTCACATACGCACAGACACACACACACACACACACACACCCACTCACATAGACACACACACACTAGCTTACACACACTCACCCCCCCCCACACACACACACCCACTCACATAGACGCACACACACACACTCACATACACACACACACACACACACACTCACTTAGACACACACACACTAGCTTACACACACTCACACCCCCCCCCCACACACACACACAAATACATTCTTGTCACATATTTCACGCTGTTTTCTCATTCTTCCTCTCCACTCTCCTTGAAGTAACCCTTTTCATTTGAGCGAATCTGCAGTGCAGGCAGGCTAGGCAGTCTTCAGGTAGCTCGGTGTTGGGTGGACAGGCTGGTTGACCGCATTATTTATTACCACCAGCCTCCCACTGGCAGACAGGGGTTATTTCCCAAATGGCACCCTATTCCCTACAAAGTGCACTACTTTTGACCAGGGCCCATAGGGAAACCCATTGGGTTTGGGCAGGAGTTACAGACTCCTGCCATGGAATGAGAATGAAGCATTTACCATCTCCTAGTGTGACGCCTCCTCTTCTCTTTAGAAAACACAAACCCATGAATGTTTGCCTAGTGCCTAGCGAGAATCAGATGAGAAGGTGAATGACAATAATATGTTGGTTCTGAAGGGGAGATAGGGAAGTAGATCCCCGAGGGATAGACGTCTCCATTGTTTTGTTTTTTTGTTAGAACACAGAATACTTCAGTGTTGATTGGCAGTAGGGATAATAATTCATTTTCATAAATGCTGGGGAAACAATTAAAGATAAATAAGGAAAAAATAATAATAATAAATAATTTCATATCCTTCTCTATTCAGAACATCAATCAGTGTCGTTGGGGGGGGGGGGGGGGCACATGACTACAGCCTAGTGATTGAGACTGTCAGGTAGAGAGATGGGGTTAGGGAGCTAGGATGAGGAGGATGAAGAGGAGGATGAGGAGAATGATGAAGAGAATGAATAGGAAGAAGATGAGGAGGTGGATGATGAAGAGGAGGAGGAGGAAGAGGATGAGGAGAATGAGGAGGAGGAAGAGGAAGAAGATGAAGAATAGGAGGAGGAGGACGAGGAGGAGGTGGATGAAGATGAGGAAGAGGAGGAGGAAGAGGAGGAGAAGGATATGGATGGGTAGGAAGAGGAAGAAGAATGGTCAGGTGTGAAGGAGAAAATGGGTCCCGTGTGACTCAGTTGGTAGAGCATGAAGCTTGCAACGCCAGAGTTGTGGGACCAGTCTGAACAGTATATGTACTCACTACTGTAAGTCGATCTGGATACGAGCGTCTGGTAAATTACTGAAATGTAAAACAGAAGAAGATGAAGACCAGTGGGACTACCATTTATCTTAGCTATGCAAGAAGCAGATGCTGGGATCCACTGCAACATCTTCAATATCAAACGCAAACCACCCCTGCAGTTTCTCCACACTGCCGGTTTTCAATTAAAGAAGACAGTTGTTGAATCCCTGATATTTCTGTGTTTGTGGGTATCAGGTTTCAGGTGTGACCCAGATGCAGACAGTGTCGAAGTAACACAAGTTTGTTTCTAGTACAGGGGCATGCAAACGACTGGACAAGGCAGAGGTCAGTAATCCACAAAGGGTGCAACAGGTCCAGAATGGCAGACAGGCTCAGGGTCAGGGCAGGCAGTGGGCAATAATCCAGAGAGGTGTGGCAAGGTATAGGATGGCAGACAGGCTCAGGGTCAGGGCAGGCAGAACGGTCAAAACCGGGAAAGACTAGAAAACAGGAACAAGAACAGACAGGAGCAAGGGGACGAACGCTGGTAGGTTTCACAAAACAAAAACAAACTGGCAACAGACAAACAGAGAACACGGGTATAAATACACTGGGGATAATGTGGCAGATGGGGAAGATGGGCGACACCTGGAGGGGGGTGGAGATAAGCACAAAAGACAGGTGAAACAGATCATGGTGTGACGGGAAAAGTGTTTGAGATGTACACCCCTGTGTGTGTATGTTGTTGTCTTTTTTCATTTCCAGATACAAAGAAGAAAACATTTATATAAATATAAATATATAATTATTATAAAATATACTATCATCTGAAGAAGTACACTATAAAATGTATTCAGACACCTTGACACATTTTGTAATGTTATAGTCTTATTCTAAAATGGATTGAGCATTTGTTTTCCTCATCAATCTACACACAATACCCCCATAATGACATCACAATACCCCCATAATGACATCACTTGGTATGAGACATGAAATTGAGCTCTATTTCCATTGATCATCCTTGATATGTTTATACAACTTAATTGGAGTGAAAAACAGATACCTTCTTTACATAAGTATTCAGACCCGTTGCTATGAGACTCAAAATTGAGCTAAAAGTGCATCCTGTTTCCATTGATCATCCTTAAGATGTTTCTACAACTTACTTGGAGTCCACCTGTGGTAGATTCAATTGATTGGACATGATTTGGAAAGGCACACACCTGTCTATATAACGTCCCAAGGTTGACAGTGCATGTCAGAGCAAAAACCAATCCATGAGGTTAAAATAATTGATTTTGATCTCCGAGACAGGATTGTGTCGAGGCACAAATCTGGGGCAGTGTACCAAACCATTTCTGTAGCATCGAAGGTTCCCAAGAAGACAGTGGCTTCCACAATTCTTAAATGGATGAATTTTGGAACCACCAAGACTCTTCCTAGAGCTGCCAAACCGAGCAATCGGTGGAGAAGACCCTTGGTCAAGGAGGTAAACAAGAACCCGATTGTCACTCTGACAGAGCTCCAGAATTTCTCTGTGGAGATGGGAGAATCTTCCAGAAGGACAACCATCTCTGCAGCACTCCACCAATCAGGTCTTTATGGGAGAATGGCGAGACGGAAGCCTCTGCTCAGTAAAAGCCACATGACAGCCCACTTGAAGTTTGCAAAAAGGCACCTAAAGACTCTCAGACCATGAGAAACCAAGATTGAACTATTTGGCCTAAATGCAAAGCGTCACATCTGGAGAAAACCTGGCACCATCCCTACGGTGAAGCATGGTGGTGGAAGCATCATGCTGCAGGGATGTTTTTCAGCGGCAGGGACTGGGAGACGAGTCAGGATCAATGAAAAGATGAACGGAGCAAAGTACAGAGAGATCCTTGATGAAAACCTGCTCCAGAGCGCTCAAGACATCAAACTGGGGGCGAAGGTTCACCTTCCAACAGGACAACGACCCAAAGCACACAGCCAAGACAACGCAGGAGTGGCTTCGGGACAAGTCTCTTAATGTTCTTTCTGTGGCCCAGCCAGAGTCGGGACTTGAACCAAATCAAACATCTCTGGAGAGACCTGAAAATAGCTGTGCAGCGATGCTCCCCATCCAACCTGCCAGAGCTTGAGAGGATCTGCAGAGAATGGAAGAAATTCCCCAAATACAGGTGTGCCAAGCTTGTGCCAAGGTGTGCCAAGCGTCATACAGAAGAAGACTGGAGGCTGTAATCACTGCCAAATATGCCTCAACAAAGTACTGATTAAAGTGTCTGAACACTTATGTAAATGTAATATATATATATATATATTTTTTATACATTTGTCATTTTGTGGAATTAAATAATTTTTTTCTTCTCATCACTCAATCCCCAAAAATATTTAATCAATTTTAGAATAAGGCTGTAATGTTAAAAAAAACGTTTGAATTCACTGTATACGCAAATTAGTGGATTTGGTTATTTCAGACACAGCAACAGGTGTATACAATCGAGCGCATAGCAATGCAATCTCCATAGACAAACATCAGCATTTTATTGGCCAGTAGAATGGCCAGTTTGATAATGGTGCCGGAGGGGATGGCTGCCGAGAGAGTTCTCATCTATATTATTCGTAGCCGTCTATTTACCACCACAGACCGATGCTGGCACTAGGACCACACTCAACCAGCTGTATAAGGAATGGTATCGAATGCATTAAGACCGCATTCAACAAGTAAAACACTCATCCAGAACCGCCATTCCTAGTGGCCGGGGACTGTAATGCAGGGAAACTTAAATTTGTTTTACCTCATTTCTACCAGGATGTCACATGTGCAATAAATAACTAGCCTTTATGTCTGGAAGACCTTTAATAAACAGGTCAACATTCACAAAGCCGCGCGGCCAGACGTATTATCAGGACGTGTACTCAAAGCATGTGCAGACCACCTGGCAAGTGTCTTCACTGATATTTTCAACCTCTCCCTGTCTGAGTCTGTAATACCTACATGTTTCAAACAGACCACCATAGTCTCTGTGTAGCACTCACATCGGTAGACATTAAATGCATCAACACCATCATGCCAGAAACCCCAGACCCACCACAATTCGTATACTGCCCCAACAGATCCACAGATGACTCTATCTCTATTACAATCCACAATGCCCTTCACCATCTGGACAAAATTAACAACTGTGTGGAAAAGCACAACTCCAACACCATTATTAAGTTTGCTGATGACACAACAGTGGTAGGTCTGATCAACAACAACGATGAGACAGCCTATAGGGAGGGGTTCAGAAACCTGACAGTTTGGTGTCAGGACAACAACCTCTCCCTCAATGTGAGCAAGACCAAGGGGCTGATCGTGGACTATAGGAAAAGGGGGGCCGAACAGGCCCTTATTAACATCGATGGGACTGAAGTGGAGAAGGTTTAGAGCTTCAAGTCCCTTGACATCCACATCACCATCAAACTAACATGGTCCACGCACATCAAGACAGTCGTAAAGAGGACAAAACCTATTCCCCCTCAGGAGACTGAAAAGATTTGGCATGGGTCCTCAGATCCTCAAAATATTTTTTCAGCTGCACCATCGGGCATCCTGACTGGTATAGTAACTGCTCGGCCTCTGACCGCAAGGCGCTACAGAGGGTAGTGCGTATGGCCCAGTACATTACCGCGGACAAGCTTCCTGCCATCCAGGACCTCTATACCAGGTGGTGTCAGAGGAAGGCCCTAAAAATTGTCAAAGACTCCAGCCAGCCTAGTCATTGACTGTTCTCTCTGCTACCACACTGCAAGCAGTACCGGAGCACCAAGTCTAGGACCAAGAGGCTTCTAAACAGCTTCTAGCCGCAAGCCATAAGACTCCTGAACGGCTAATCAAATGGCTACCCAGACTATTTGCACCCCCCCACACTGATGCTACTCTGTTATTATCTATGCATAGTCAATTTAGTACCTGCATGTACATATTACCTCAATTACCTTGACACTGGTGCCCCGCACATTGATACATTGACTCTGAACCGGTACCCCCTGTATATAGCCTCCACATTGACTCTGTACCGTAATACCCTGTATATAGCCTCCACATTGACTCTGAACCGGTACCCCCTGTATATAGCCTCCACATTGACTCTGTACCGGTACCCCCTATATATAGCCTCCACATTGACTCTGAACCGGTACCCCCTGTACATAGCCTCCACATTGACTGTGAACCGGTACCCCCTGTATATAGCCTCCACATTGACTCTGTACCGGTACCCCCTTGTATATAGCCTCCACATTGACTCTGAACCGGTACCCCCTGTATATAGCCTCCACATTGACTCTGTACTGTACTACCCTGTATGTAGCCTCCACGTTGACTCTGTACCGTAATACCCTGTATATAGCCTCCACATTGACTCTGAACCGGCACCCCCTGTATATAGCCTCCACATTGACTCTGTACCGTAATACCCTGTATATAGCCTCCACATTGACTCTGAACCGGTACCCCCTGTATATAGCCTCCACATTGACTCTGAACCGGTACCCCCTGTATATAGCCTCCACATTGACTCTGTACCGTAATACCCTGTATATAGCCTCCACATTGACTCTGAACCGGTACCCCCTGTATATAGCCTCCACATTGACTCTGTACCGGTACCCCCTATATATAGCCTCCACATTGACTCTGAACCGGTACCCCCTGTACATAGCCTCCACATTGACTCTGAACCGGTACCCCCTGTATATAGCCTCCACATTGACTCTGTACCGGTACCCCCTTGTATATAGCCTCCACATTGACTCTGAACCGGTACCCCCTGTATATAGCCTCCACATTGACTCTGTACTGTACTACCCTGTATGTAGCCTCCACGTTGACTCTGTACCGTAATACCCTGTATATAGCCTCCACATTGACTCTGAACCGGCACCCCCTGTATATAGCCTCCACATTGACTCTGTACCGTAATACCCTGTATATAGCCTCCACATTGACTCTGAACCGGTACCCCCTGTATATAGCCTCCACATTGACTCTGTACCGTAATACCCTGTATATAGCCTCCACATTGACTCTGAACCGGTACCCCCTGTATATATTCTCCACATTGACTCTGTACTGGTAATCCCTGTATATAGCCTCCACATTGACTCTGAACCGGTACCCCTGTATATAGCCTCCACATTGACTCTGAACCGGTAACCCCTGTATATAGCCTCCACATTGACTCTGTACCGTAATAGCCTGTATATAGCCTCCACATTGACTCTGTACCGTAATACCCTGTATATAGCCTCCACATTGACTCTGAACCGGTACCCCCCTGTATATAGCCTCCACATTGACTCTGAACCGGTACCCCCATGTATACAGCCTCCACATTGACTCTGAACCGGTACCCCCTGTACATAGCCTCCACATTGACTCTGAACCGGTACCCCCTGTATATAGCCTCCACATTGACTCTGTACCGGTACCCCCTTGTATATAGCCTCCACATTGACTCTGAACTGGTACCCCCTGTATATAGCCTCCACATTGACTCTGTACTGTACTACCCTGTATGTAGCCTCCACGTTGACTCTGTACCGTAATACCCTGTATATAGCCTCCACATTGACTCTGAACCGGCACCCCCTGTATATAGCCTCCACATTGACTCTGTACCGTAATACCCTGTATATAGCCTCCACATTGACTCTGAACCGGTACCCCCTGTATATAGCCTCCACATTGACTCTGTACCGTAATACCCTGTATATAGCCTCCACATTGACTCTGAACCGGTACCCCCTGTATATAGCCTCCACATTGACTCTGAACCGGTAACCCCTGTATATAGCCTCCACATTGACTCTGTACCGTAATAGCCTGTATATAGCCTCCACATTGACTCTGTACCGTAATACCCTGTATATAGCCTCCACATTGACTCTGAACCGGTACCCCCCTGTATATAGCCTCCACATTGACTCTGAACCGGTACCCCCATGTATACAGCCTCCACATTGACTCTGAACCGGTACCCCCTGTATATAGCCTCCACATTGACTCTGAACCGGTACCCCCCTGTATATAACCTCCACATTGACTCTGAACCGGTACCCACCTGTATATAGCCTCCACAAAGACTCTGAACCGGTACCCCCTGTATATAACCTCCACACTGACTCGGAACCGGTACCCCCCTGTATATAGCCTCCACATTGACTCTGAACCGGTACCCCCTGTATATAGCCTCCACATTGACTCTGTACCGTAATACCCTGTATATAGCCTCCACATTGACTCTGAACCGGTACCCCCTGTATATAGCCTCCACATTGACTCTGTACCGGTACCCCCTATATATAGCCTCCACATTGACTCTGAACCGGTACCCCCTGTACATAGCCTCCACATTGACTCTGAACCGGTACCCCCTGTATATAGCCTCCACATTGACTCTGTACCGGTACCCCCTTGTATATAGCCTCCACATTGACTCTGAACCGGTACCCCCTGTATATAGCCTCCACATTGACTCTGTACTGTACTACCCTGTATGTAGCCTCCACGTTGACTCTGTACCGTAATACCCTGTATATAGCCTCCACATTGACTCTGAACCGGCACCCCCTGTATATAGCCTCCACATTGACTCTGTACCGTAATACCCTGTATATAGCCTCCACATTGACTCTGAACCGGTACCCCCTGTATATAGCCTCCACATTGACTCTGTACCGTAATACCCTGTATATAGCCTCCACATTGACTCTGAACCGGTACCCCCTGTATATATTCTCCACATTGACTCTGTACTGGTAATCCCTGTATATAGCCTCCACATTGACTCTGAACCGGTACCCCCCTGTATATAGCCTCCACATTGACTCTGAACCGGTAACCCCTGTATATAGCCTCCACATTGACTCTGTACCGTAATAGCCTGTATATAGCCTCCACATTGACTCTGTACCGTAATACCCTGTATATAGCCTCCACATTGACTCTGAACCGGTACCCCCCCCTGTATATAGCCTCCACATTGACTCTGAACCGGTACCCCCCATGTATACAGCCTCCACATTGACTCTGAACCGGTACCCCCTGTATATAGCCTCCACATTGACTCTGAACCGGTACCCCCCTGTATATAACCTCCACATTGACTCTGAACCGGTACCCACCTGTATATAGCCTCCACAAAGACTCTGAACCGGTACCCCCCTGTATATAACCTCCACACTGACTCTGAACCGGTACCCCCCTGTATATAGCCTCCACATTGACTCTGAACCGGTACCCCTGTATACAGCCTCCACATTGACTCTGAACCGGTACCCCCTGTACATAGCCTCCACATTGACTCTGAACCGGTACCCCCTGTATGTAGCCTCCACATTGACTCTGAACTGGTACCCCCTGTATATAGCCTCCACATTGACTCTGAACCGGTACCCCCTGTATATAGCCTCCACATTGACTCTGTACTGTACTACCCTGTATATAGCCTCCACATTGACTCTGTACCGTAATACCCTGTATATAGCCTCCACATTGACTCAGTACTGTAATACCCTGTATATAGCCTCCACATTGACTCTGAACCGGTACCCCCTGTATATAGCCTCCACATTGACTCTGTACCGTAATACCCTGTATATAGCCTCCAAATTGACTCTGAACCGGTACCCCCTGTATATAGCCTCCACATTGACTCTGTACCGTAATACCCTGTATATAGCCTCCACATTGACTCTGAACCGGTACCCCCTGTATATAGTCTCCACATTGACTCTGTACTGGTAACCCCTGTATATAGCCTCCACATTGACTCTGTACCGTAATACCCTGTATATAGCCTCCACATTGACTCTGAACCGGTACCCCCTGTATATAGCCTCCACATTGACTCTGAACCGGTACCCCCATGTATATAGCCTCCACATTGACTCTGAACCGGTACCCCCCTGTATATAGCCTCCACATTGACTCTGAACCGGTACCCCCCCTGTATATAGCCTCCACATTGACTCTGAACCGGTATCCACCTGTATATAGCCTCCACATTGACTCTGAACCAGTACCCCCTGTATATAACCTCCACACTGACTCTGAACCGGTACCCCCCTGTATATAGCCTCCACATTGACTCTGAACCGGTACCCCCCATGTATATAGCCTCCACATTGACTCTGAACCGGTACCCCCCATGTATATAGCCTCCACATTGACTCTGAACCGGTACCCCCTGTATATAGCCTCCACATTGACTCTGAACCGGTACCCCCCTGTATATAACCTCCACATTGACTCTGAACCGGTACCCACCTGTATATAGCCTCCACAAAGACTCTGAACCAGTACCCCCTGTATATAACCTCCACACTGACTCGGAACCGGTACCCCCCTGTATATAGCCTCCACATTGACTCTGAACCGGTACCCCCTGTATATAGCCTCCACATTGTCTCTGTACCGTAATACCCTGTATATAGCCTCCACATTGACTCTGAACCGGTACCCCCTGTATATAGCCTCAACATTGACTCTGTACCGGTACCCCCTGTATATAGCCTCCACATTGACTCTGAACTGGTACCCCCTGTATATAGCCTACACATTGACTCTGAACCGGTACCCCCTGTATATATCCTCCACATTGACTCTGAACCGGTACCCCCCTGTATATAGCCTCCACATTGACTCTGAACCGTAATACCCTGTATATAGCCTCCACATTGACTCTGAACCGGTACCCCCTGTATATAGCCTCCACATTGACTCTGAACTGGTACCCCCTGTATATAGCCTCCACATTGACTCTGAACCGGTACCCCCTGTATATAGCCTCCACATTGACTCTGTACTGTACTACCCTGTATATAGCCTCCACATTGACTCTGTACCGTAATACCCTGTGTATAGCCTCCACATTGACTCTGAACCGGTACCCCCTGTATATAGCCTCCACATTGACTCAGTACTGTAATACCCTGTATATAGCCTCCACATTGACTCTGAACCGGTACGCCCTGTATATAGCCTCCACATTGACTCTGTACCGTAATACCCTGTATATAGCCTCCACATTGACTCTGAACCGGTACCCCCTGTATATAGCCTCCACATTGACTCAGTACTGTAATACCCTGTATATAGCCTCCACATTGACTCTGAACCGGTAGCCCCTGTATATAGCCTCCACATTGACTCTGTACCGTAATACCCTGTATATAGCCTCCACATTGACTCTGAACCGGTACCCCCTGTATATAGCCTCCACATTGACTCTGTACCGTAATACCCTGTATATAGCCTCCACATTGACTCTGAACCGGTACCCCCTGTATATAGTCTCCACATTGACTCTGTACTGGTAACCCCTGTATATAGCCTCCACATTGACTCTGTACTGGTACCCCCTGTATATAGCCTCCACATTGACTCTGAACCGGTACCCCCTGTATATAGCCTCCACATTGACTCTGAACCGGTACCCCCTTTATATAGCCTCCACATTGACTCTGAACTGGTACCCCCTGTATATAGCCTCCACATTGACTCTGAACCGGTACCCCCTGTATATAGCCTCCACATTGCCTCTGTACCGTAATACCCTGTATATAGCCTCCACATTGACTCTGAACCGGTACCCCCCTGTATATAGCCTCCACATTGACTCTGAACTGGTACCCCCTGTATATAGCCTCCACATTGACTCTGAACCGGTACCCCCCTGTATATATCCTCCACATTGACTCTGAACCGGTACCCCCCTGTATATAGCCTCCACATTGACTCTGAACCGTAATACCCTGTATATAGCCTCCACATTGACTCTGAACCGGTACCCCCCTGTATATAGCCTCCACATTGACTCTGAACTGGTACCCCCTGTATATAGCCTCCACATTGACTCTGAACCGGTACCCCCTGTATATAGCCTCCACATTGACTCTGAACCGGTACCCCCTGTATATAGCCTCCACATTGACTCTGTACTGTACTACCCTGTATATAGCCTCCACATTGACTCTGTACCGTAATACCCTGTGTATAGCCTCCACATTGACTCTGAACCGGTACCCCCTGTATATAGCCTCCACATTGACTCAGTACTGTAATACCCTGTATATAGCCTCCACATTGACTCTGAACCGGTACGCCCTGTATATAGCCTCCACATTGACTCTGTACCGTAATACCCTGTATATAGCCTCCACATTGACTCTGAACCGGTACCCCCTGTATATAGCCTCCACATTGACTCAGTACTGTAATACCCTGTATATAGCCTCCACATTGACTCTGAACCGGTACCCCCCTGTATATAGCCTCCACATTGACTCTGTACCGTAATACCCTGTATATAGCCTCCACATTGACTCTGAACCGGTACCCCCTGTATATAGCCTCCACATTGACTCTGTACCGTAATACCCTGTATATAGCCTCCACATTGACTCTGAACCGGTAACCCCTGTATATAGCCTCCACATTGACTCTGAAATGGTACCCCCTGTATATAGCCTCCACATTGACTCTGAACCGGTACCCCCTGTATATAGCCTCCACATTGACTCTGTACTGTACTACCCTGTATATAGCCTCCACATTGACTCTGTACCGTAATACCCTGTGTATAGCCTCCACATTGACTCTGAACCGGTACCCCCTGTATATAGCCTCCACATTGACTCAGTACTGTAATACCCTGTATATAGCCTCCACATTGACTCTGAACCGGTACGCCCTGTATATAGCCTCCACATTGACTCTGTACCGTAATACCCTGTATATAGCCTCCACATTGACTCTGAACCGGTACCCCCTGTATATAGCCTCCACATTGACTCAGTACTGTAATACCCTGTATATAGCCTCCACATTGACTCTGAACCGGTACCCCCTGTATATAGCCTCCACATTGACTCTGTACCGTAATACCCTGTATATAGCCTCCACATTGACTCTGAACCGGTACCCCCTGTATATAGCCTCCACATTGACTCTGTACCGTAATACCCTGTATATAGCCTCCACATTGACTCTGAACCGGTACCCCCTGTATATAGTCTCCACATTGACTCTGTACTGGTAACCCCTGTATATAGCCTCCACATTGACTCTGTACTGGTACCCCCTGTATATAGCCTCCACATTGACTCTGAACCGGTACCCCCTGTATATAGCCTCCACATTGACTCTGAACCGGTACCCCCTTTATATAGCCTCCACATTGACTCTGAACTGGTACCCCCTGTATATAGCCTCCACATTGACTCTGAACCGGTACCCCCTGTATATAGCCTCCACATTGCCTCTGTACCGTAATACCCTGTATATAGCCTCCACATTGACTCTGAACCGGTACCCCCTGTATATAGCCTCCACATTGACTCTGTACCGCAATACCCTGTATATAGCCTCCACATTGACTCTGAACCGGTACCCCCTGTATATAGTCTCCACATTGACTCTGTACCGTAATACCCTGTATATAGCCTCCACATTGACTCTGAACCGGTACCCCCTGTATATAGCCTCCACATTGACTCTGTACCGTAATACCCTGTATATAGCCTCCACATTGACTCTGTACCGTAATACCTTGTATATAGCCTCCACATTGACTCTGTACCGGTACCCCCTGTATATAGCCTCCACATTGACTCTGCACCGGTACCCCCTGTATATAGCCTCCACATTGACTCTGTACCGGTACCCCCTGTATATAGCCTCCACATTGACTCTGCACCGGTACCCCCTGTATATAGCCTCCACATTGACTCTGTACCGGTACACCCTGTATATAGCCTCCACATTGACTCTGTACCGGTACACCCTGTATATAGCCTCCACATTGACTCTGTACCGGTACACCCTGTATATAGCCTCCACATTGACTCTGTACCGGTACCCCCTGTATATAGCCTCCACATTGACTCTGAACCGGTACGCCCTGTATATAGCCTCCACATTGACTCTGTACCGTAATACCCTGTATATAGCCTCCACATTGACTCTGAACCGGTACCCCCTGTATATAGCCTCCACATTGACTCAGTACTGTAATACCCTGTATATAGCCTCCACATTGACTCTGAACCGGTAGCCCCTGTATATAGCCTCCACATTGACTCTGTACCGTAATACCCTGTATATAGCCTCCACATTGACTCTGAACCGGTACCCCCTGTATATAGCCTCCACATTGACTCTGTACCGTAATACCCTGTATATAGCCTCCACATTGACTCTGAACCGGTACCCCCTGTATATAGTCTCCACATTGACTCTGTACTGGTAACCCCTGTATATAGCCTCCACATTGACTCTGTACTGGTACCCCCTGTATATAGCCTCCACATTGACTCTGAACCGGTACCCCCTGTATATAGCCTCCACATTGACTCTGAACCGGTACCCCCTTTATATAGCCTCCACATTGACTCTGAACTGGTACCCCCTGTATATAGCCTCCACATTGACTCTGAACCGGTACCCCCTGTATATAGCCTCCACATTGCCTCTGTACCGTAATACCCTGTATATAGCCTCCACATTGACTCTGAACCGGTACCCCCTGTATATAGCCTCCACATTGACTCTGAACTGGTACCCCCTGTATATAGCCTCCACATTGACTCTGAACCGGTACCCCCTGTATATATCCTCCACATTGACTCTGAACCGGTACCCCCTGTATATAGCCTCCACATTGACTCTGAACCGTAATACCCTGTATATAGCCTCCACATTGACTCTGAACCGGTACCCCCTGTATATAGCCTCCACATTGACTCTGAACTGGTACCCCCTGTATATAGCCTCCACATTGACTCTGAACCGGTACCCCCTGTATATAGCCTCCACATTGACTCTGAACCGGTACCCCCCTGTATATAGCCTCCACATTGACTCTGTACTGTACTACCCTGTATATAGCCTCCACATTGACTCTGTACCGTAATACCCTGTGTATAGCCTCCACATTGACTCTGAACCGGTACCCCCTGTATATAGCCTCCACATTGACTCAGTACTGTAATACCCTGTATATAGCCTCCACATTGACTCTGAACCGGTACGCCCTGTATATAGCCTCCACATTGACTCTGTACCGTAATACCCTGTATATAGCCTCCACATTGACTCTGAACCGGTACCCCCTGTATATAGCCTCCACATTGACTCAGTACTGTAATACCCTGTATATAGCCTCCACATTGACTCTGAACCGGTACCCCCTGTATATAGCCTCCACATTGACTCTGTACCGTAATACCCTGTATATAGCCTCCACATTGACTCTGAACCGGTACCCCCTGTATATAGCCTCCACATTGACTCTGTACCGTAATACCCTGTATATAGCCTCCACATTGACTCTGAACCGGTAACCCCTGTATATAGCCTCCACATTGACTCTGAAATGGTACCCCCTGTATATAGCCTCCACATTGACTCTGAACCGGTACCCCCCTGTATATAGCCTCCACATTGACTCTGTACTGTACTACCCTGTATATAGCCTCCACATTGACTCTGTACCGTAATACCCTGTGTATAGCCTCCACATTGACTCTGAACCGGTACCCCCTGTATATAGCCTCCACATTGACTCAGTACTGTAATACCCTGTATATAGCCTCCACATTGACTCTGAACCGGTACGCCCTGTATATAGCCTCCACATTGACTCTGTACCGTAATACCCTGTATATAGCCTCCACATTGACTCTGAACCGGTACCCCCTGTATATAGCCTCCACATTGACTCAGTACTGTAATACCCTGTATATAGCCTCCACATTGACTCTGAACCGGTACCCCCTGTATATAGCCTCCACATTGACTCTGTACCGTAATACCCTGTATATAGCCTCCACATTGACTCTGAACCGGTACCCCCTGTATATAGCCTCCACATTGACTCTGTACCGTAATACCCTGTATATAGCCTCCACATTGACTCTGAACCGGTACCCCCTGTATATAGTCTCCACATTGACTCTGTACTGGTAACCCCTGTATATAGCCTCCACATTGACTCTGTACTGGTACCCCCTGTATATAGCCTCCACATTGACTCTGAACCGGTACCCCCTGTATATAGCCTCCACATTGACTCTGAACCGGTACCCCCTTTATATAGCCTCCACATTGACTCTGAACTGGTACCCCCTGTATATAGCCTCCACATTGACTCTGAACCGGTACCCCCTGTATATAGCCTCCACATTGCCTCTGTACCGTAATACCCTGTATATAGCCTCCACATTGACTCTGAACCGGTACCCCCTGTATATAGCCTCCACATTGACTCTGTACCGCAATACCCTGTATATAGCCTCCACATTGACTCTGAACCGGTACCCCCCTGTATATAGTCTCCACATTGACTCTGTACCGTAATACCCTGTATATAGCCTCCACATTGACTCTGAACCGGTACCCCCTGTATATAGCCTCCACATTGACTCTGTACCGTAATACCCTGTATATAGCCTCCACATTGACTCTGTACCGTAATACCTTGTATATAGCCTCCACATTGACTCTGTACCGGTACCCCCTGTATATAGCCTCCACATTGACTCTGCACCGGTACCCCCTGTATATAGCCTCCACATTGACTCTGTACCGGTACCCCCTGTATATAGCCTCCACATTGACTCTGCACCGGTACCCCCTGTATATAGCCTCCACATTGACTCTGTACCGGTACACCCTGTATATAGCCTCCACATTGACTCTGTACCGGTACACCCTGTATATAGCCTCCACATTGACTCTGTACCGGTACACCCTGTATATAGCCTCCACATTGACTCTGTACCGGTACCCCCCTGTATATAGCCTCCACATTGACTCTGTACCGGTACACCCTGTATATAGCCTCCACATTGACTCTGTACCGTAACACCCTGTATATAGCCTCCACATTGACTCTGTACCGTAATACCCTGTATATAGCCTCCACATAGACTCTGTACCGTAATACCCTGTATATAGCCTCCACATTGACTCTGTACCGGTACCCCCCTGTATATAGCCTCCAAATAGACTCTGTACCGTAATACCCTGTATATAGCCTCCAAATAGACTCTGTACCGTAACACCCTGTATATAGCCTCCACATTGACTCAGTACCGTAATACCCTGTATATAGCCTCCACATAGACTCTGTACCGTAATACCCTGTATATAGCCTCCACATAGACTCTGTACCGTAATACCCTGTATATAGCCTCCAAATAGACTCTGTACCGTAATACCCTGTATATAGCCTCCAAATAGACTCTGTACCGTAACACCCTGTATATAGCCTCCACATTGACTCTGTACCGTAATACCCTGTATATAGCCTCCACATTGACTCTGAACCGGTACCCCCTGTATATAGCCTCCACATTGACTCTGTACCGTAATACCCTGTATATAGCCTCCACATTGACTCTGTACCGTAATACCTTGTATATAGCCTCCACATTGACTCTGTACCGGTACCCCCCTGTATATAGCCTCCACATTGACTCTGCACCGGTACCCCCCTGTATATAGCCTCCACATTGACTCTGTACCGGTACCCCCTGTATATAGCCTCCACATTGACTCTGCACCGGTACCCCTTGTATATAGCCTCCACATTGACTCTGTACCGGTACACCCTGTATATAGCCTCCACATTGACTCTGTACCGGTACACCCTGTATATAGCCTCCACATTGACTCTGTACCGGTACACCCTGTATATAGCCTCCACATTGACTCTGTACCGGTACCCCCTGTATATAGCCTCCACATTGACTCTGTACCGGTACACCCTGTATATAGCCTCCACATTGACTCTGAAATGGTACCCCCTGTATATAGCCTCCACATTGACTCTGAACCGGTACCCCCTGTATATAGCCTCCACATTGACTCTGTACTGTACTACCCTGTATATAGCCTCCACATTGACTCTGTACCGTAATACCCTGTGTATAGCCTCCACATTGACTCTGAACCGGTACCCCCTGTATATAGCCTCCACATTGACTCAGTACTGTAATACCCTGTATATAGCCTCCACATTGACTCTGAACCGGTACGCCCTGTATATAGCCTCCACATTGACTCTGTACCGTAATACCCTGTATATAGCCTCCACATTGACTCTGAACCGGTACCCCCTGTATATAGCCTCCACATTGACTCAGTACTGTAATACCCTGTATATAGCCTCAACATTGACTCTGAACCGGTACCCCCCTGTATATAGCCTCCACATTGACTCTGTACCGTAATACCCTGTATATAGCCTCCACATTGACTCTGAACCGGTACCCCCTGTATATAGCCTCCACATTGACTCTGTACCGTAATACCCTGTATATAGCCTCCACATTGACTCTGAACCGGTACCCCCTGTATATAGTCTCCACATTGACTCTGTACTGGTAACCCCTGTATATAGCCTCCACATTGACTCTGTACTGGTACCCCCTGTATATAGCCTCCACATTGACTCTGAACCGGTACCCCCTGTATATAGCCTCCACATTGACTCTGAACCGGTACCCCCTTTATATAGCCTCCACATTGACTCTGAACCGGTACCCCCTGTATATAGCCTCCACATTGCCTCTGTACCGTAATACCCTGTATATAGCCTCCACATTGACTCTGAACCGGTACCCCCTGTATATAGCCTCCACATTGACTCTGTACCGCAATACCCTGTATATAGCCTCCACATTGACTCTGAACCGGTACCCCCTGTATATAGTCTCCACATTGACTCTGTACCGTAATACCCTGTATATAGCCTCCACATTGACTCTGAACCGGTACCCCCTGTATATAGCCTCCACATTGACTCTGTACCGTAATACCCTGTATATAGCCTCCACATTGACTCTGTACCGTAATACCTTGTATATAGCCTCCACATTGACTCTGTACCGGTACCCCCTGTATATAGCCTCCACATTGACTCTGCACCGGTACCCCCCTGTATATAGCCTCCACATTGACTCTGTACCGGTACCCCCTGTATATAGCCTCCACATTGACTCTGCACCGGTACCCCCTGTATATAGCCTCCACATTGACTCTGTACCGGTACACCCTGTATATAGCCTCCACATTGACTCTGTACCGGTACACCCTGTATATAGCCTCCACATTGACTCTGTACCGGTACACCCTGTATATAGCCTCCACATTGACTCTGTACCGGTACCCCCTGTATATAGCCTCCACATTGACTCTGTACCGGTACACCCTGTATATAGCCTCCACATTGACTCTGTACCGTAACACCCTGTATATAGCCTCCACATTGACTCTGTACCGTAATACCCTGTATATAGCCTCCACATAGACTCTGTACCGTAATACCCTGTATATAGCCTCCACATTGACTCTGTACCGGTACCCCCTGTATATAGCCTCCAAATAGACTCTGTACCGTAATACCCTGTATATAGCCTCCAAATAGACTCTGTACCGTAACACCCTGTATATAGCCTCCACATTGACTCAGTACCGTAATACCCTGTATATAGCCTCCACATAGACTCTGTACCGTAATACCCTGTATATAGCCTCCACGTAGACTCTGTACCGTAATACCCTGTATATAGCCTCCAAATAGACTCTGTACCGTAATACCCTGTATATAGCCTCCAAATAGACTCTGTACCGTAACACCCTGTATATAGCCTCCACATTGACTCAGTACCGTAATACCCTGTATATAGCCTCCACATAGACTCTGTACCGTAATACCCTGTATATAGCCTCCACATAGACTCTGTACCGTAATACCCTGTATATAGCCCTGCAATTGTTATTTACTGCTACTCCTTAATTATTTGTTTTTCTTATCTCTTACTTATTTGGGTGGTGTTTTCTTAAAACTGGGGTTTGTAAATAAGCATTTCACTGTAAAGTCTTACCCTGTTGTATTCGGCACATGTGAAACATACAATTTGATTTGATTTGTTCCATGTAGTGAATTTGTTATTCAATGTGTTTGTGTGGACTAATAGCAGCAAGGACAAAAAATATTTTGAGGATTTTTTTATTTTTTATATATATTTCTTTGAGGTCCTAAAATTCTAAATAAAATAGCTAAATGATCCTTGGTATGCCCTTCTTAAAACAATTTCATGTAGCTCAGTAGAATCTGGCTTTGACAGGGTTTAGAGTCTGATTACCGTACAGGGTATGGCAATTTGCAGCCATCCACTTCCTTATGTCTGGAAGCCTTTGTTTCAGATATAAGGAAGTGGATGGCTGCAAATTTTCAACTTTTAAACTCGGACAAAACAGAGATGTTTGTTCTAGGTCCCAAGAAACAAAGAGATCTTCTGTTGAATCTGACAATGTATCTTGATGGTTGTACAGTCGTCTCAAATAAAACTGTGAAGGACCTCGGTGTTACTCTGGGACCTGATCTCTATTTTGACTAACATGTTTCAAGGACAGCTTTTTTCCATCTACGTAACATTGCAAAATGATGCAGAAAAATGAATCCATGATTTTTAACCTTCTTGGTTACCCGGATAAAGCACTAAATAAACTTCAGTTAGTGCTAAATACGGCTGCTAGAATCCTGACGAGAACCCAGGAATTGTATCATATTACTCCAGTGCTAGCCTCCCTACATTTGCTTCCTGTTAAGGCAAGGGCTGATTTCAAGGTTTTACTGCTAACCTACAAAGCATTACATGGGCTTGTTCCTACCTATCTTTCCGATTTGGTCCTGCCATACATACCTACACGTACGCTACGGTCACAAGATGCAGGCCTCCTAATTGTCCCTAGAATTTCTAAGCAAACAGCTGGAGGCTGGGCTTTCTCCTATAGAGCTCCATTATTATGGAATGATGTGCCTACCCATGTGAGAGACGCAGACTCGGTCTCAACCTTTAAGTCTTTACTGAAGACTCATCTCTTCAGTAGGTCATATGAGTGTAGTCTGGCCCATGAGTGTGAAGGGGAACGGAAAGGCTCTGGAGCAATGAACCGCCCTTGCTGTCTCTGTCTGGCCGGTGCCCCTCTCTCCACTGCGATTCTCTGCCTCTAACCCTATTACAGGGGCTGATTCACTAGCATACTGGTGCTCTTCCATGCCGTCCTTAGGAGGGGTGCGTCACTTGAGTGGGTTGAGTCACTGACGGGACCACCCAAAGGCCAACCAGCCAATTTGACACAACTGTGGGAAGCATTGGAGTCAACATGGACCAGCATCCCTGTGGAATGCTTTGGACACCTTGTAGAGTCCATAACTAGACGAATTGAGGATGTTCTGAGGGCAAAAAGGGGTGCAACTCAATATTAGGAAAGTATACTCAGTACATATGACGAGCAAATCAAACAATATTTGGCTATAATTACATTAAATACATCTAGTTTAACGCCTGGGTAATAAGACATAGTGATGTGATCTGTTATTAACCATCCTGATTAAACACTCTTAGAAAAAGGGAATAGTGTTAGTTCACTTCGATAGGTAGGCATACGTTGGCTGGAGTATAAAAATGCAGGGTAGCCTAGTGGTGAGGGACTAGTAACCGGAAGGTTGCAAGTTCAAATCCCCGAACTGACATGGTACAAATCTGTCGTTCTGCCCCTGAACAGGCAGTTAACCCCACTGTTCCTAGGCCATCATTGAAAATAAGAATTTGTTCTTAACTGACTTGCCTAGTTAAATAAAGGTCAAATTAAAAAATATTCACTCACCATTAATGGGATATTTTAGAGATATCGTGAGGCTATGCTCAAGTATCTGAAAATGACTAATTGAGGTGTACTGATCGGGTGAAGCATACAGTCACTTGTTGTATAACTCTGATGATAGATCTAAATTTGACTAATTGTTTTGCATGGAATAATCTGACCTTTGTAGTTCTGACTATGCTCTTCAAGGGCTATTTTACCAAGAAGGAGAGTGCTGCAGTCAGATGACCTGGCTTCCACAATCACCCGACCTCAACCCAATTGAGATGGTTTGGGATGAGTTGGACTGTAGAGTGAAGAAAAAGCAGCCAACAAGTGCTCAGTATGCTAGGGGGACCTCTTTTAAGACAGTTGGAAAAGCATTCCAGGTGAAGCTGGTTGAGAGAATGCGTGTTCAAAGTTGTCATCTACTATGAAGAATCTCAAATATAAAATATATTTTTATTTACTACATGATTCCACATGTTATTAGTTTGTATTATTATTTCATATGTCCACTTTTATTCATCTGAACACTTGGAAATCTCTCTCTCTCTCTCTCTCTCTCTCTCTCTCTCTCTCTCTCTCTCTCTCTCTCTCTCTCTCTCTCTCCCTCTCTCTCTCTCTCTCTCTCTCCCTCTCTCTCTCTCTCTCTTTGAGGTCCTAAAATTCTAAATAAAATAGCTAAATGATCCTTGGTATGCCCTTCTTAAAACAATTTCATGTAGCTCAGTAGAATCTGGCTTTGACAGGGTTTAGAGTCTGATTACCGTACAGGGTATGGCAATTTGCAGCCATCCACTTCCTTATGTCTGGAAGCCTTTGTTTCAGATATAAGGAAGTGGATGGCTGCAAATTTTCAACTTTTAAACTCGGACAAAACAGAGATGTTTGTTCTAGGTCCCAAGAAACAAAGAGATCTTCTGTTGAATCTGACAATGTATCTTGATGGTTGTACAGTCGTCTCAAATAAAACTGTGAAGGACCTCGGTGTTACTCTGGGACCTGATCTCTATTTTGACTAACATGTTTCAAGGACAGCTTTTTTCCATCTACGTAACATTGCAAAATGATGCAGAAAAATGAATCCATGATTTTTAACCTTCTTGGTTACCCGGATAAAGCACTAAATAAACTTCAGTTAGTGCTAAATACGGCTGCTAGAATCCTGACGAGAACCCAGGAATTGTATCATATTACTCCAGTGCTAGCCTCCCTACATTTGCTTCCTGTTAAGGCAAGGGCTGATTTCAAGGTTTTACTGCTAACCTACAAAGCATTACATGGGCTTGTTCCTACCTATCTTTCCGATTTGGTCCTGCCATACATACCTACACGTACGCTACGGTCACAAGATGCAGGCCTCCTAATTGTCCCTAGAATTTCTAAGCAAACAGCTGGAGGCTGGGCTTTCTCCTATAGAGCTCCATTATTATGGAATGATGTGCCTACCCATGTGAGAGACGCAGACTCGGTCTCAACCTTTAAGTCTTTACTGAAGACTCATCTCTTCAGTAGGTCATATGAGTGTAGTCTGGCCCATGAGTGTGAAGGGGAACGGAAAGGCTCTGGAGCAATGAACCGCCCTTGCTGTCTCTGTCTGGCCGGTGCCCCTCTCTCCACTGCGATTCTCTGCCTCTAACCCTATTACAGGGGCTGATTCACTAGCATACTGGTGCTCTTCCATGCCGTCCTTAGGAGGGGTGCGTCACTTGAGTGGGTTGAGTCACTGACGGGACCACCCAAAGGCCAACCAGCCAATTTGACACAACTGTGGGAAGCATTGGAGTCAACATGGACCAGCATCCCTGTGGAATGCTTTGGACACCTTGTAGAGTCCATAACTAGACGAATTGAGGATGTTCTGAGGGCAAAAAGGGGTGCAACTCAATATTAGGAAAGTATACTCAGTACATATGACGAGCAAATCAAACAATATTTGGCTATAATTACATTAAATACATCTAGTTTAACGCCTGGGTAATAAGACATAGTGATGTGATCTGTTATTAACCATCCTGATTAAACACTCTTAGAAAAAGGGAATAGTGTTAGTTCACTTCGATAGGTAGGCATACGTTGGCTGGAGTATAAAAATGCAGGGTAGCCTAGTGGTGAGGGACTAGTAACCGGAAGGTTGCAAGTTCAAATCCCCGAACTGACATGGTACAAATCTGTCGTTCTGCCCCTGAACAGGCAGTTAACCCCACTGTTCCTAGGCCATCATTGAAAATAAGAATTTGTTCTTAACTGACTTGCCTAGTTAAATAAAGGTCAAATTAAAAAATATTCACTCACCATTAATGGGATATTTTAGAGATATCGTGAGGCTATGCTCAAGTATCTGAAAATGACTAATTGAGGTGTACTGATCGGGTGAAGCATACAGTCACTTGTTGTATAACTCTGATGATAGATCTAAATTTGACTAATTGTTTTGCATGGAATAATCTGACCTTTGTAGTTCTGACTATGCTCTTCAAGGGCTATTTTACCAAGAAGGAGAGTGCTG
>NC_034200.2:39263909-39273909 GCF_002021735.2 Oncorhynchus kisutch | reverse complement strand
GCTAGCACAGCGATGCAGTGCCTTGGACCACTGCCCCACTCGGTTGGCCCCCCCAAAAAATGGTTCTACCTGAAAACAAAAAGGGTTATCATATGGGGACAGTCAAGGAACCCCTTTGGAAGCTTTTTTTCTAAGAGGGTATATATATCAAGGTAGATCAATGGACTGTTGTACAATGAGGACATGTGAAGGAATTGTCAGGAAATTCAAAGATTGTGTATTATGTATTGCAGCTGAAGCTATTTGATGTTGAGAGTGTCTGTAACATTCCACAATAGAATCCTCCCCATTGTTGTTCAGACCAGCACCTCGTTCTCCCATTACAACAGCTCACATTCTAAATAGGAGCAAACCTCCACAATATCCTCTGTAGTGGAGAGACTGCAATATCTCTCCCTCCAAGATAAATCCCTGTTTTGAAAAAAAAAGCAATTTGAAATGCAGCACCGATCCAGAAGGGGATGGGAGAAGGGCAATAGCACAGTCTCTTCATTTGTTGGGGATGACAGTAGTAAGTAAGAAGGCTGCGGGCAAAGCTATCTTCAGTAATCTATCAGGGTACGTTTCACATGTCACCTCCATGTCACTGTGCTGTGTGACAGCGGAGAAGGACTGGAGACAGAGATGTGATAACAAAGGATATAAGCCTCCATGTCTGACGAGAGAGGAAGCAGACACACCGAGACACTCCCTTAATAGTGTATTACCTTTTCTCCTGCTCTGTCTCACAATTCAATTTCAATTTCAATTTAAGAGGTTTTTATTGGCATGGGAAACATGTGTTAACATTGCCAAAGCAAGTGAAGTAGATAATAAACAAGCAAAATGAACAGTAAACATTACACTTACAAAAGTTCCATAATAATAAAGACATTTCAAATGTCATATTATGTCTATATAGAGTGTTGTAAGGATGTGCACATAGTTAATCGACAAAAGGGAAAATAAGTAAACATGAATATAGGTTGTATTCGCAATGGTGTTTGTTCTTCACTGGTTGCCCTTTTCTTGTGGCAAACAGGTCACAAATCTTGCTGCTGGGATGGCACACTGGTATTTCACCCAGTAGATATGGGAGTCCATCAAAATTGTATTTGTTTTCGAATTCTTTGTGGATCTGTGTAATCTGAAGGTAATCTGAGGGGAATAATGTGTCTCTAATATGGTCATACATTTGGCAGGGGGTTAGGAAGTGCAGCTCAGTTTCCACCTCATTTTGTGGACAGCGTGCACATAACCTGTCTTCTCTTGAGAGCCATGTCTGCCTACGGCAGCCTTTCTCAATAGCAAGGCTATGCTCACTGAGTCTGTACATAGTCAAATATTTCGTTAATTTTGGGGCAGTCACAGTGTTCCTGCCACTGTGTACTCTCTGTTTAGGGCCAAAAGACATCGGCCTAATTCTGCTCTGCATTATTTGGTGTTCTACGTTGTACACGGAAGATATTTTTGCAGAATTCTGCATGCAGAGTCTCAATTTGGTGTTTGCCCCATTTAGAGAATTCTTGGTTGGTGAGCGGACCCCAGACCTCACAACCATAAGGGGCAATGGGTTCTATAACTGACTCAAGTATTTTTAGCCAGATCCTAAATGCTATTAGAATCTATGTTCCTTTTGATGGCATAGAAGGCCCTTCTTGCCTTGTCTCTCAGATCGTTTTCCACAGCTTTGTGGAAGTTATCTGTGGCGCTGATGTTAAGACAGAGGTATGTATAGTTTTTTGTGTGGTCTAGGGCAACGATGTCTAGATGAATTTGTCTTCGTAGTCATGGGAACTGATTTGGAACACCATTATTTTTGTCTTACTGAGATTTACTGTCAGGGCCCTGTTCTCACAGAACCTGTGCAGAAGATCTAGGTGCTGCTTTAGGCTCTCCTTGGTTTGGGACAGAAGCACCAGATCATCAGTAGACATTTGTAGACATACAGTAGACATTTGACTTCAGAATCTAGTAGGGTGAGGCCAGGTGCTGGACACTGTTCTAGTGCTCTGACCAATTCGTTCATAAATATGTTGAAGTGGGTGGGGCTTAAGCTGCATCCCTGCCTCACCCCACGGCCCTGTAGAAAGAAATTGTTTTTTGCTAATTTTAACCGCACACTTGTTGTTTGTGTACATAGATTTTATAATGTCATATGTTTTTCCCCCAATACCAGTTTCCATTCATTTGTATAGCAGACCCTCATGCCAAATTGAGTCAAATGCTTTTTGAAATCAACAAAGCATGAGAAGACTTTGCCTTTGTTTGGTTCATTTGTTTGTCAATTAGGGTGAGCATGGTTGCTGTTGACGCATATCCCACGGTAGTTATTTGGGGTCAAATTTGTCTTGACTTTGGTGGATTGGGGTGATCAGTCCTTGGTTCCAAATATTGGGGAGTATGCCAGATCTGAGAATGATGTTAAAGAGTTTAAGTATAGCGAATTGGAATTTGTGGTCTGTATATTTTCTCAGTTCATTGAGGGTACCATCAACCCAACTGGCCTTTTTGGGTTGGAGGGTTTGTATTTTGCGCTGTAGTTCATTCAATGTAAGTGGAGAATCTAGTGGTTTCTGGTTGTCTTTAATAGTTGATTGTATGATTTGTATTTGATCATGTATATATTTTTGCTGTTTTTCTTTGTTATTGAGCCAAACAGATTGGAGAAGTGGTTTATCCACACATCTATGTTTTGGATAGATAACTCTTTGTGTTGTTGTTTGTTTAGAGTTTTCCAATTTTCCCAGAAGTAATAAGATTCTATGGATTCTTCAATTACATTGAGCTTATTTCTGACGTGCTGTCCCTTCTTTTTCCGTAGTGTATTTCTGTATTGTTTTGGTGATTCACCATAGTGAAGGTTTAGACTCAGGTTTTCTCAGTCTCTATGTTTTTGGTTGGACAGGTTTCTAATTTTCTTTCTTAGGTTTCTGCATTCTTCATGAAACCATTTGTCACTGTTGTTCATTTTCTTAGGTTGTCTGCTTGAATTGTTTTTATTTGATAGGGAAGCTGAGAGGTCAAATATACTGTTTAGGTTATCCACTGCAAAGTTTACACCTTTAGTATTACAGTGAAACATTTTGTCCAGGAAATTATCTAGAAGGGATTGTATTTGTTGCCTGGTTGCTTTTTGGTAGTTTTCTACACTACTTTCCTTCAATCTATAGCATTTCTTAATATTATTCAGTTTCTTTGGCTTTGATGCCTCATAATTGAGCAAAGCTCTATTCAGGTAGAATTAGATTTCCCACTGATCTGGTTTCAGATGGCAGTGGGCTGACTGTGAACCCCCTATAAAAGACTCTGGGTTGAGGTCAGTGATAAAGTGACTACTGCCAAGATATGAGCTATATGTGTCGAGTCCCCTCGAAGCCTACCATTGACTATGTACATACCCAGCATGCAACAGAGCTGCAGGACTTGTGACCTGTTTTTGTTGGTTATGTTGTCATAGATGTGTCTGGGGGGCATTATGGGGGATGGAATGCTGTCACCTGGCAGGTACAGTTGAAGTTACTGAGTCAGGTTTGTAGGCCTCCTTGCCCGCACACACCTTTTCAGTTCTGTCCACACATTTTCTATAGGATTGAGGTCAGAACTTTGTAATGGTCACTCCAATACCTTGACTTTGTTGTCCTTAAGCCATTTTGCCACAACTTTGGAAGTATGCTTGGGGTCATTGTCCATTTGGAAGACCCATTTACGACCAAGCTTGAACTTCCTGACTGATGTCTTGAGATGTTGCTTCAATTTATCCACATAATTTTCCTGCCTCGTGATGCCATCTACTTTGTGAAGTGCAAGAGCCCCTCCTGCAGCAATGCACCCCCACAACATGTTGCTGCCACCCCCGTGCTTCACGGTTGGGATGGTGTTCTTCGGTTTGCAAGCCATCCCCCTTTTTCCTCCAAACATAATGATGGTCATTATGGCCAAACAGTTCTATTTCTGTTTCATCAGACCAGAGGATATTTCTCCAAAAAAGTACGATCTTTGTCCCCATGTGCAGTTGCAAACCGTAGTCTGGCTTTTTCATGGCGGTTTTGGAGCAGTGGCTTCTTCCTTGCTGAGTGGCCTTTCAGGTTATGTCAATATAGGACTTGCTTTACTATGGATATAGATACTTTTGTACCTGTTTCCTCCAGCATCTTCACAAGGTTCTTTGCTGTTGTTCTGGGAATGATTTGCACTTTTCGCCCCAAAGTACATTCATCTCTAGGAGACAGAACCCATCTCCTTCCTGAGTGGTATGACGGCTGCGTGGTCCCATGGTGTTTATACTTGTGTACTATTGTTTGTACAGATGAACGCGGTACCTTCAGGCATTTGGAAATTGCTCCCAAGGATGAACCAGACTTGTGGAGGTCTACAATTTTTTGTCTGAGGTCTTGGCTGATTTCTTTTGATTTTCCCATGATGTCAAACAAAGAGGCTCTGAGTTTGAAGGTAGGCTTTGAAATACATCCACAGGTATACCTCCAAATGACTGAAATTATGTCAATTAGCCTAACCAAAGCTTCTAAAGGCATGACATCATTTTGGGGAATTTTCCAAGCTGTTTAAAGGCACAGTCAATTTAGTGTATGTAAACTTCTGACCCACTGGAAATGTAATACAGTGAAATAATCTGTCTTGTGTCATGCACAAAGTAGATGTCCTAACCCACATGCCAAAACTATAGTTTGTTAACAAGACATTTATGGAGTTGTTGAAAAACTAGTTTTAATGACTCCAACCTGTAACGTTTGACCCAAGTTAAACTATTTAAAGGCATTGCTACCAAATACTAATTGAGTGTATGTAAACTTCTGACCCACTGGGAATGTCATGAAATAAATAAAAGCTGAAATAAATCATTCTCTCTACTATTATTCTGACATTTCACATTCTTAAAACAAAGTGGTGATCCTAACTGACCAAAGACAAGGAATTTTTACTAGGATTAAATATCAGGAATTGTGAAAAACTGAGTTGAAATGTTTTTGGATAAGGTGTATGTAAACTTCCGACTTCAACTGTACAGACTCTACTAATACATTCTCTACTGCTACACTCTCTCCTAATTCATATTCTATACACAAATACTGTTCCAATACACACTATACTAATACATGCTATATTTGCGCGTACTCTGCTAACATATACTTTACACACGCATGCTAATACAATCTCTGCTGTACACACATACTCCACTAAGACACACTCTACTAACACATACTATATGCACACACACTCAAAAATATGAATAAAAAACTGTACACACGCTACTCCACTAATAATACTTTATACACAAATAATATATTATACTCTTGCTTTACTAATACAACCTCTACTAATACATTCTCTGCTAATGCATACTCTATAAATACATACTTGTCACGCCTTGGTCATAGTGTTTTGTGTTTTCGTTATATATTTTGATCAGGCCAGGGTGTGACATGGGTTATGTGTTTGGTTTCGTATTTGGGTTTTATAGGATTTGGGATTTCTATGATTAGGGGTGTGTCTAGTTAGGCTTGGCTGCCTGAGGCGGTTCTCAATCTGGAGTCAGGTGATTCTCGTTGCCTCTGATTGGGAACCGTATTTAGGTAGCCTGAGTTTCGCTTTGTATTTCGTGGGTGATTGTTCCTGTCTCTGTGTAGTGTTCACCAGATAGGCTGTAATAAGTTTCACGTTCCGTTTGTTGTTTTTGTATTTATTAGTTATTTCATGTATCGTCACTTTTTCCTTCATTAAAGATCATGATTAACCACCACGCTGCATTTCGGTCCGACTCTCTTTCAACAAACGAAGAACGCCGTTACAATACTATACCAATACATACTCTGCTAATACAATATCTACTAACACATACTATACGAATGCATACTCTACTATTACATACTCTACTAATATCAATCAAATGTATCGATGAAGCCCTTTTTACATCAGCTGATGACACAAAGCAGTATACAGAAACCCAGCCTAAAATGCCAAAAAGCAAGCAATGAAGATGTAGAAGAACTGTGGCTAGGAAAAACTCCCTAGAAAGGCCAAAACCTAGGAAGACACCTAGAGATGTACCAGGCTATGAAAGGGTGGCCCGTCCTCTTCTGGCTGTGCCGGGTGGAGATGATAAGAGTACATGGCCATTTAAGGCCAGACTGTTCTATAAGATGTTCAAACGTTCAAAGATAACCAGCAGGTTCAAATAATAATCACAGGGGTTGTAGAGGGTGTAACAGGTCAGCACCTCAGAACCTCAGCAATAAATGTCAGGTGGCTTTTCATAGCCAAGCATTCAGAGGTTGCGACAGCAGGTGCGGTTGAGAGAGAGAGTCGAAAACAGCAGGTCCGGGACAAGGTAGCACGTCCGGTGAACAGGTCAGGGTTCCCTAGCCGCAGGCAGAACAGTTGAAACTGGAGCAGCAGCACGACCAGGTGTGGAGGGAGGATAGGGAGAAAGGGAGAGATAATTAAATTCACACAGGACACCATCTAAGAAAGGAGAGTTACACCAAATAAAACAGACTGACACTAGCCCCCCATAGACTATTGCAGCACAGATACTGGACACTGAGAGAGGGGTGGGCCGGGGGACACTGTGGCTCCGTCGGACAATACCCCCGGACAGGGCCAACCAGGCAGGATATAACCCCACCCACTTTGCCAAAGCACAGCCCCCACACCACTAGAGGGTAATCAATAAACCACAAACTTACTACCCTGAGACAAGTCTGAGTATAGCCCACAAAGATCTCCTCCACAGCACACGCCCGAAGGGGGGGGGGGGGTAACTGTACTTTATACTTTATACTTTTTATACACTGTATACTGTGTAAACACATAATATACTAGTACATACTCTACTAATACATACTCTGCTAACACTTACTCTACGAATACATACTCTACTAATGCATACTCTATACACACGTACTCTACGAAAATATACTCCACTATAATACATACTCTATACACACATACTATACTAATACACACTATACAAATACATACTCTACTAATAGATACTATACACTTCTTTTTTTTAATGTGTTATCAATCCCCATTAGCCAAGGCAGCAGCTACTCTTCCTGGGGTCCAGCAAAAATAAGTCAGTTTCTACCGTTTCAAAAACATGACAATTAATTCACCGATTTTACAACACAACGTGTGCCATCAGGCCCTCAGGCTCTAGCAACACATACTCTACTATCACAAATACTCTACTAACACATACTCTACTATCACACATACTCTACTATCACAAATACTCTACTAAGACATACTCTACTAACACATACTCTATACACGCATACTCTACTATCACACATACTCTACTATCACAAATACTCTACTAACACATACTCTACTATCACACATACTCTACTAAGACATACTCTACTAAAACATACCCTATACACACATACTCTACTAATACATACTCTACTAACACATACTCTACTAAAACATACTCTATACACGCATACTCTACTATCACACATACTCTACTAAGACATACTCTACTAAGACATACTCTATACACACATACTCTACTAATACATACTCTACTAAAACATACCCTATACACACATACTCTACTAATACATACTCTACTAACACATACTCTACTAACACATACTCTACTAATACATACTCTACTATCAATACTCTACTAATACATACTCTACTAATACATACTCTACTATCAATACTCTACTAATACATACTCTACTAATACATACTCTACTATCAATACTCTACTAATACATACTCTACTAATACATACTCTACTATCAATACTCTACTAATACATACTCTACTAATACATACTCTACTAATACATACTCTACTAATACATACTCTATTATCAATACTCTACTAATACATACTCTACTAATACATACTCTACTATCAATACTCTACTAATACATACTCTACTAATACATACTATACTAATACATACTCTACTATCAATACTCTACTAATACATAATCTACTAATACTCTGCTAATACATACTCTATACACATACTCCAAAAAACACACTCTACCAATACATACTATACTAATACATACTCTAGACACACATACTCTGCTAATTCATACTCTGTACACACATACTCTGCTAATTCATACTCTGTACACACATACTCTGCTAATTCATACTCTGTACACACATACTCTACTAATTCATACTTGATTAATACAGGCTCTACTGATATATACTCTACTAATACATACTATACTAATAGATTCTCTACTCATACGTACTCTATACACACACACTCTACTAATATATAATCTGCTAATACACTCTTCCTACATGTGTTGTATCATTTTACTGCAATAAATTCTCAATTCTCCAGAGGTTTATGTTATATTAGTCTAGGTGAGAGGTTGTAGACCTTCAGTTTATGTTATATTATATTAGTCTATGTGAGAGGTTAAAGACCTACAGGTTATATTATATTAGTCTATGTGAGAGGTTGTAGACCTACAGGCAGTGTCCAGATTAACCCATCTAAACAGTGGGCTCCAGTTCCCATTTGATGTGCCGTAGTCCTATTTGAAGACCCCGTCTTGTGACGGTCTGATTTGTACGGTGCCTCACAATCATCACATCATAACATAGCCGGCACCACTCTCATCCTCTGTTACTACTTCACCAAATGTTTTCCAAACATGACTTTTCTGGCCCTCCCTTCTCTTCATTTTCAACTGTCCTCAGTGGATCGACCTTAACTTTTTCCAGGCTACATGACGCACGTGCAGTTAGGCCCTAGCTAGGTTTACGAACTAAGGAAATGTAGCCTATAGATAATAATTGTGCAATAATTATAAATGTATGGATTTGTTAAGATATTGTTTTCCACCCATCCAGCCTTCATCCACACAATATTTCATGACCCTAAAGACGGCCGCCAGAAACCTTTCCTTGATGTCTGTACTGGTAATATTTATGATAATACTGTAATAATGTATGTACTCTTGACTGTAATAATGTATGGACTCTTGGCTGTAATAATGTATGGACTCTTGGCTGTAATAATGTATGGACTCTTGGCTGTAATAATGTACTCTGGACTGTAATAATGTATGTACTCTTGACTGTAATAATGTACTCTGGACTGTAATAATGTACTCTGGACTGTAATAATGTATGTACTCTGGACTGTAATAATGTATGTACTCTGGACTGTAATAATGTACTCTGGACTGTAATAATGTATGTACTCTGGACTGTAATAATGTACTCTGGACTGTAATAATGTGTGTACTCTTGACTGTAATAATGTACTCTGGACTGTAATAATGTACTCTGGACTGTAATAATGTATGTACTCTGGACTGTAATAATGTATGTATTCTGGACTGTAATAATGTACTCTGGACTGTAATAATGTATGTACTCTGGACTGTAATAATGTACTCTGGACTGTAATAATGTGTGTACTCTGGACTGTAATAATGTACTCTGGACTGTAATAATGTACTCTGGACTGTAATAATGTATGTACTCTTGACTCTAATAATGTATGTACTCTGGACTGTAATAATGTATGGACTCTTGGCTGTAATAATGTATGTACTCTTGACTGTAATAATGTACTCTGGACTGTAATAATGTACTCTGGACTGTAATAATGTACTCTTTCCTCTCCTCTTTCCTCTCCTCTTTCCTCCTCCTCTTTCCACCTCCTCTTGCCTCTCCTCTTTCCTCTCCTCTTTCCTCTCCTCTTTCCTCCCCTCTTTCCTCTCCTCTTTCCTCCCCATTTTTCCTCTCCTCTTTCCTCTCCTCTTTCCTCTCCTCTTTCCTCCTCCTCTTTCCTCTCCTCTTTCCTCTCCTCTTTCCTCTCCTCTTTCCTCCTCCTCATTCCACCTCCTCTTTCCTCTCCTCTTTCCTCCTTTTCTTTCCTCTTACCAATTGTGCAAGTTCTCCCAATTATTAAAAAGATGAGAGAGGCCTGTAATTTTCATCATAGGTACACTTCAACTATGACAGACAAAATGAGAAAAAAAATCCAGGAAATCAA